>NC_089597.1:93655763-93820816 GCF_019320115.1 Miscanthus floridulus
AAAATTATGATTCTTTTGAAATGAATGATGATGAGCTTGTTCGTGATATCTATTCTCGTTTGAATCTAATTATCAATGAGCTCAATTCTATAGGATTAACAAAGCTAGGTGATGCAAACATCGTGAGGAAGATCATCTCCGTGCTACTACAAAAGAAATATGCAAGCATCATCACCATCCTTCACAACATGGAGGACTTGAGCACCATGACCCCAGCCATAGTCATTGGCAAGATAGTGGCATTTGAAATGTCATGCAATATGGGTCAAGAAGAAACCTCTTCATCAAGCAAAGGCAAAGCTCTAGCATGTAGTGAGAAAAAGAAGATGAAGGGAAAGCAAGTTGAGACAAGCTCAAGCTCAAGCTCAAGCTCCTCAAGTGAAGATGAAGAAGAAGATGAGGATGATGATGAAGAATGAAGTGATGATGATCAATCTTCCTCCTCCACCTCTGACCTTGATGAAGAATCAATCAAACTTATAAACAAGATGGAGAAGATGATCCAAAGGCTCAATGTCAAGGGTGTGCCCATCCAAATTCAAGATTTCATCTTCACCAATCAAAGAAATGAGCAAAGAAAGAAAGGATGCTATGGATGTGGTGAGTTGGGGAACTTTGTGGAAGTTTTTCCAAACAAGACCACACCCAAGACAAATAAGAAGGCGTGCAAGGACAATGCCCTCACATCAATAAGGTCATGGGATGATTCTTCAAGTGAAGAAGAAGACCACCACAAGAGGTGTGGGCATACGCACTCATCATCAAGCACCTCACGTGTGTGCCTTATGGCATGAGGTAACAAAAAGTCTATCCCTAGTGATAGTGATAATGATAGTGATAGTGATGATGAGCTATCTTCTTATGATGAAATTGTGCAACAAAATCTTAACTTTGCTAAAGTTTGCACTAGTCAACAAAAGAAGCTTGAAAAATTAAAAGAAAAACTAGATAGCTCACAACAAGCTTATGCTACTTTGCTTGAACAATATGAAACTTTTGCCAATCTTAATATGGAGCTATCTACTAAAATTGAGAAAATTGAGACTAGTGTAAACACAAATAATTGCACAATCAATGATGAGCAACTTGTAAAGAAAAATGAAAAACTAAAGGAAAAGCTAGCTAGCTCACAAGATGATTATAAAAGTTTGCTCGCTAAAATGGAAACCATGTACAAATATTGTGATGAGCTAACTAATAAAGTTGCTAATCTTGAAGCCATCGGTACAACCTCCACCGAGGCACCTAAAAAGAAAGGTTCAATTTTTGACATGCCTAAAAAGGATGCCTCTACTTCTTGTAATGATTTATGTTTAGACTCACCCTTGTGCAACCAAGTTTGTGTTGAGAAAGTTGTTGTAGAAACATGCACACAAGAGGTCACAACAGAGAATGAGCAACTCAAGCAAGAAGTGGCTCGCCTTACCAAGGACTTGACTCAAGTAAAAGGCAAAATGGAGCAAGCCCAACATCATCAAGATAACACCGTTAAGGGAGTGAAGAAGCTTGATGAAGGATAAACTATGGTTTGCTACATGTGCCACAAGGAAGGCCACAAGTCCTATAAGTGCAAGGTTAAGAATGGGGCAGGAGATAAGAAGAAAGAGAAAAACAAAAGGAAACAAGCAAGCTCACCAACACCTACACCAACAAGGTGGACAAAAAGGCCTCCACACCTTATCTCTTGAAGAAGAAAAATGACAAGGTGGTGGCCATCAAGGTGAACAAGCAAGCCAACAATGGGGCCAAACGCATTTGGACGCCAAAGGAGATCATTTCCAACATGAAGAGCACCAAGAAGGTTTGGATCCTAAAAGAGAAGTGAGAAGTCCGATGGACTTCGAGGAATTTGGAGACTTGGCAAAGTATGGGTGCATTTCATGGGGTTCATCATTATGGACAAGGTAATTGCCAAGTGGGTTAGTGAATACTATGGACCCAAATTCCCCTTCCCATGTTATGTAACTAGATTTAATTTCTTGCAATTTCAGTTAGCATCTAGTTCCTTTTCATGCCTTGGTTTGCATTTGCATGTTTAATCTTTTGTCTTGCATACACTAGGTATATCTTATGGTAGGCTTGCTCGGTTTAACTCTTAACCCTTGGAGCAAACCTACATGGTTTAAATTGTTTAGAAGCATGGCACATAGCTTGTTTTACAATTGTTCATCTAATATGTGCCAAAGTCCAAATTGTAGATAGTTTCTCCCAAATATCACTTTCGAAAATGATTCTCACATTCATGTGATGTCATCTTTCAAGTGGTATTTTTTATTCTAAAATCAATGTGCATGTCTCCTACAAGTATTCCATACTTGTGTGCACAAATTTAGGGGGAGGTTACTCTACAACTTAGATGCTTTGAGACTAACACCTTTTCAAGCTTATCAAGTGTGTAGTAGTCTCATTGAAAGGAAAATGGAGTCCCTGGAGTTAAGCATCATACTTCAAATATCCACCACCTATTGCAAGTGGTATAAATCAAATTGGTCTCCACATGATATTTCTAAACCGATATCATCATGTTGATTTCATTTTGGTATTTATATGCTTTCTCCATGTAGTATATAGATTAAACTCCCTTGAGCATTAATTTGCCAATTATGCATAAACTACATTCTCCGTCATATG
Source organism: Miscanthus floridulus (assembly GCF_019320115.1). Classification (NCBI taxonomy): domain Eukaryota; kingdom Viridiplantae; phylum Streptophyta; class Magnoliopsida; order Poales; family Poaceae; genus Miscanthus; species Miscanthus floridulus. The sequence continues at coordinate 93,658,395 of NC_089597.1, forward strand.
TATGCATATATTTAGGGGGAGCTTAGTCTATGTAATGTGAGAGTCAAATTTTGTGATATGTTCCACTCCACATACAAAGGATCACAAAGTTTGGCCCTCCCTTGTGCTACTAATGTCTTCCTTTTTGGTGTTTGATTCCAAAGGGGGAGAATTTATAGGACCAAAAGTAAGCCCGATCATAATACTTTACAAGTGGAAATGGTCCGAGAAAGGGAGGATAGTGGATTATGGAGTTAGGGGGAAGATTAAATCCATAATGCCACATGGGGACATTTGCAAGGGCAAGATAAGTTTCCAAAGATGTTTACATGTGGTATCTTTTAGCATCATATAACCTTGCCCTTTGCATTGCATCCGAGCAAGTAAATAGTTTTTAAATTCCAAAAATTTTATTATTTGCTTGCTTTGGTTGTGTTGTCATCAATCACCAAAAATGGGGAGATTGTAAGGAAAATGGACCCTAGACCCATTTACTTTGGATTTTGGTGTTTGATGACCAACACAACCAAATTGGACTAATGAATTTGCAAGTAATTGTTTTGTAGTTCAATAGGGTGCGAGACGTGACTAGGATGAAGGTGACATGATGATCCCACGATCAACACCATAAGCAAGACCCTAGAAGCACAAGAGAAGACCCAAGATATCAAGCAAAGTCCAAGCACAAAGATGGTAACCAAGGCGGATGTAAGATCACAAAGAAACGAGCTCGATAGAGGTGACCGAACATGGCCCTATGCGGACCGGATGTGTCTGATCAGTTGCTCGGCAACAGCAGGCGTCGGCAGCAGTGACCGAACACATGGACTTCACTGTTCATCATCGTAGCAACAACTCAGTGAGGACCAGACGCAGCAGCTGTGCATGACCAGATGTGCTAGGCAGTGGCATCCGATCAAGTCTAGAGAGGTTCTAGAGCGGCGCCTGCACGACCGGACACATCCGATCGAGTTAGACTAGACTCGGCCTAGAGTTCGATCAACGCGCGTGCTCCAACGGTCGGCAGGACCGTACGTGTCCAATCGGGACATGATCGGCGACCGGTCACAAGCAGAAAGTTGGGTCTAGGGTCCAACGGCTAGTTCTCACTTGTGGGGCTATAAATAGACCCCCAACCGGCCATTTGAGAAGTGGAGAGAACATACCAAGGGTATTGATACACCATTTTATGATCTCCTCTTGCATAGTGCTTAGTGATTCATTAGGTGATCAGCGTAGGTGCTGTGAAGTGCTTAGGTTGATTAGACCACCGCTTATGCCCTTGCTCTAGGTTTAGGCCTAGTGTTTAGTGAGGTTTGCACACCTCTTATCACGCGGTGCTTGCACACACTATTATTGTACTCAAAGTGGCTTGTAGTCTTGCGAGACCACACCAACCGCATTTGTGGTGTGGCCACCACCGTGTACGGAGGGAACAAGGCCCGTGTCATTTTAGTCAAGAGCTTGATAGTAAAGACGGTGGGGAGCATCCGAGAGTCTCAAAGAACCAACCAATTTATAAGAGCACAAGTACAAAAACAATCGCCAAAACGATCAAGTTCTCGCACTTGAGCCCATATAAACCCGGTAGTCAACTGAAACCACGAAGAATTTCAAACCAACTTGCATACAACCAAGATCACAGTAATTCAACCTAACACATCACATGTTACAACATTTCACAAACAGTTTGCAGATAGATTACAACACATCAGAGTCATAGTTATTACAAACCAAGTCTTGTAAAGTAGCGGAAGCAAATAGTTTAACTCACACACATGAGTTCAAATACAAGTACCAGCTTGCCGATCACATCCCACAAAAGCATTTGGATAAGATAAACAGAGATCATGCACGTGATCTAGTCTTCGTCACCCGCCGGGTGGAGACAATACTTACAGAAGCCCTGATAAAGAAGGTCATCTACAACAAGAGGGAATAAACCCTGAGTATGAGAATGTACTCAGTAAGACTTACCCATCGGAAACCAAAACAAATGACACCAAGGATCATGCATAGCTTAATTTAGTGGATCTGGCTGACACTTCCTTTTTAGCGAAAAAACATAGGTGATAATGATCAACTTTTAACCTGAGCTAGCAGTGACTTTTAGCCATTAACCTATCATCCATATGAGCACCTGTACTAAGCAATCATTTGATTAAGATGTAATGGAGACGGGGATCCCGATCTTCCGTCAGGTGATGGTAACTATCGTTGTGGCGGAGAATGACACACCGATCTGGCTTCAGATCGAAAGATCGAACCCTACAATCTTAGCACCATAGCTCCTCTGGTTATCAACCAAGTCATGGACCAGGTTGACCTCACCAAGAAGGCTAATCCCTGCTTACGCAACGAAGAACACAAGCAAGAACAAGAAAGAACGCAACCAAATTGCAGATGAAAGATTAATCTCACGAGTTGGGGTCTCACAAACCGAAGAACGGCGAAACTGTTTCTTGACAGAATAATCTAAGCAAAATCCAAACCCTAATGGAAGGGCGGCAGCTGTTTATGAAGACTCTAGGGTCGTGCAAGACCCCTGGAATCGCCCCTAATGGGCCCAAACTCGATACATGGTCCAACGGACCAAAAGACGGTGTCGCAGCACCCTAGAAGATTCTGGACACTGACTTGTTTCAACGATTCCCGTTGATTCCAAATAGCTTTTCACATGAAACCACTTGTATTGGCTTCCTTATAAAATTAGGTTTCCATCCATATGTGGATCATCGAAAACGGAGTACGGATGCGTCCTGGGCGACCAGTTTAAGGCAGACTAGTCCTGGAGGCCGAGGCAGACTCGAATTCGTGTTGGACTAGGCCTCCGACTTGTGTTGGACGTCCTTGCTGGTCATCATCACCTCCTCCACGTCCTCTTAGTCCCTCTTGACCCTCTCCAATGTTCCTAAGCAAGATAACATCATTAGGTAGTAGTCTATTCTCAAAAGTATGAAAAGGATCGCTTAAGAACGAGCTCACCTGTAAATTAAGTTGACGCATTCGAGCCCGGGTCATTGGACCTTGCATGATGGTTGGAGGATCAGCTGGTACATCCAAAGGAGTGATGTCCTCATCATCCTCCCCCTCTTGAATTGGAGTCGTCCTCAACTCAAGCTCATCTTCTTCTCCCAAATAAGGTTTCAAATCTGCAATGTTAAATGTGGGACTAACCCCGAACTCGGGTGGCAACTCAAGTTTGTATGCATTATCATTTATTTTCTCAATAATCTTATAAGGACCAGCTGCTCTTGGCATTAATTTAGACTTACGTAGCTTAGGAAATCTATCTTTTCTTAAATGTAACCAAACCAAATTACCCGGTTCAAGTTTAATCTCTTTTCTACCTTTACTACCAGCAATTCTATACTTTTCATTCATGCTTTCAATATTTGCTTTAGTTGTTTCATGCAACTTACGAATAAAATCAGCACGCTCTCTAGCATCACTATGTATTCTCTTAGTGGTAGGTAAAGGCAAAAGATCAATAGGAGCATGGGGGTTAAAATCATACACTACCAGAAAAGGACTTACCTTGGTGGTGGAATGTTCCGCCCTGTTATATGTAAACTCCACATGCGGTAAACACTCTTCCCACATCTTCAAATTGCACTTCAAAATGGCTCTCAACATGGTGGACAATATTCGATTCACAACCTCAGTTTGCCCATTAGTTTGGGGATGACATGTTGTAGAAAACAACAGCTTGGTCCCCAATTTATTCCACAACGTGCGCCAAAAATGACTCAAGAATTTTGCACCACGATCTGAAACAATAGTAGAAGGGATACCATACAAGCGAACAATTTCTTGAAAGAAAAGGTCAGCAATATGAACAGCATCGTCGCTCTTATGACAAGGAATAAAATGTGCCATCTTAGAAAAATGATCAACCACCACAAAAATACTATCCCTCCCCCTCTTAGTCCTTAGCAATCCCAACACAAAATCCATAGATATATCTGCCCAAGGAGTAGAAGGAACATGAAGAGGCATATACAAACCATGTGGGTTCAATCGCGACTTAACTTTTTGACATGTGGCACACTGAGCCACGTACCGCTCCACATCACGCCTCATCCTAGGCCAAAAGAAGTGTGTGGACAGCACCTCCTCTGCTCTTCCTTGGCACCAAAATGTCCCATCAATCCACCTCCATGTGCCTCCTGCAATAACAAAAGACAAACAAAACCAACTGGAATGCATAGGCGGTTAGCTCTAAACAAAAACCCATCGCTGATCATAAACTTATTCCATGTGTGTCCCTCTCTACAATTAAGCAACACATCCTTAAAATCAGGATCAAGCGCATATTGTTCTTTAATGGATTGAAGACCAAAAATCCAGCAATCAAGTTGAGACAGCAATGTATATCTTCTAGACAAAGCATTTGCAATCACATTATCCTTCCCTTTCTTGTGTTTGATAATATAAGGAAAAGACTCAATAAATTCAACCCATTTAGCATGCCTACGATTCAAATTATTTTGAGAGTGAAGATACTTAAGCGATTCATGATCAGAATGAATAACAAATTCTTTAGGCCACAAATAATGACGCCACGTCTCTAAAGAACGAACAAGTGCATACAATTCTTTATCATACATGGAATAATTAAGAATAGGACCATGTAATTTTTCACTAAAGTAAGCAACAGGTTTACCATCTTGCATCAAAACACCACCAATGCCAACTCCACTAGCATCACATTCTAGCTCAAAAGTCTTACCAAAATTTGGAAGTTGCAGCAATGGTGCGTGTATAAGCTTGTCCTTCAAAGTGTCAAAGGACTCCTCATGTGCCTCTCCCCAATGAAACACCACTCCTTTCTTCGTCAACTCATGCAATGGGGCAGCAATGGTGCTAAAATCTTTGACGAAGCGGCGGTAGAATCCTGCAAGACCAAGAAAACTCCTCACCTGTGTGATGGTTTGGGGAACTGGCCAGCTCTTTATGGCTTCAATTTTCATCTCGTCCACCTCAATTCCCTGTGGAGTTACAACATAGCCAAGAAAAGAAACTCGATCCATGCAAAAGATGCACTTCTCAATGTTACCAAATAAACGTGCATCACGTAAGGCATTAAAAACAGCACGTAAGTGATCCATATGTTCATCAAAAGACTTGCTGTAAATCAATATATCATCAAAGTAAACTACCACAAAATGACCAATAAAAACTCTTAAAACCTTATTCATTAAGCGCATGAAAGTGCTAGGTGCATTTGTCAAACCAAAAGGCATAACTAACCACTCATACAACCCGAATTTGGTTTTAAATGTAGTTTTCCATTCATCTCCAAGTTTCATTCTAATCTGGTGGTAGCCACTTCGCAAGTCAATCTTAGTGAAAATTATAGAACCACACAACTCATCAAGCAGGTCATCTAGCCTAGGAATAGGATGACGATACCGAATAGTAATATTATTGATGGCTCTACAATCAACACACATATGCCAACTTCCATCTTTCTTAGGAACCAAAAGTACAGGAATGGCACAAGGACTAAGGCTTTCACGTACATACCCGCAGTCCAAAAGGTCTTGGACTTGCCGCTGAATTTCCTTAGTCTCCTCACGATTGGTTCGATATGCAGCTCGGTTGGGCAAGGTCGCTCCCAGAATCAAATCGATTTGATGCTCTATCCCTCTCATAGGTGGCAGCCCCGGGGTATCTCAGCTAGAAAAATGTCCTCATACTCCTGCAAAAGGTTAGTGATAGCAGGAGGTACCGAGCTAACAATATCATTAAGTGAAAACATAGCTCGTTTGCATACCAAAGCATAGCAAATATCATCATCAGAAATTTCAGCAAAGTCACATTTTGTTGCAAGCATAACACCACCCTTCAATTTAATCCCCTCAGCCTTAGAAATAGATGTAGACTTATCCTTTTTAGGTGGGAAAATAGAATTAGCAACTTGCTGATTTTCAGATTGAACATCATTCAAACTAGCAGCGCGTTCTCTATCAGCTTGTACAATTTGAGCAGGGGTCAAAGGTACCAAAGTAATTTTCTTTCCTTTATGCACAAAAGTGTATTTATTACTTCTACCATGGTGTATAGCATCATTATCATGTTCCCAAGGATGACCCAATAAAAGTGAACAAGCTTGCATAGGTACCACATCACAATCAACAGAATCAGCATAAGAACCAATGGAAAATGAAACTCTACAAGTTTGTGTTACCTTTGCTTTACCAGAATCATTTAGCCACTGAATATGATATGGATGTGGGTGTGGGCGTGTGGTCAAGCTAAGCTTCTTGACCAAATCAGAACTCACCAAATTGTTATAGCTACCCTCCATCAATAATGACACGTGCTCGACAGTTGCTAATGACGAAGAAAATCTAGAACAAGTTATGGCGTTGTAGCTTCTCAGGTTGCTGGACTTGTGAGCTGAGCACCCACTGTACAATAATGCTCCTATAGGACACCATGGCCTCGTCACCAAGGACTTTGTCATCCTCCTCATCTACATCTTGGTCTTCTTCTCCTCAATGTCAGAGGTGCTGATGTAACCATCTTCTGTAGCAATATATGCCCGCTGACTTGGGCAGTCCTTCTGCACATGGCCAATGCCATGGCAGCAGTGGCACTGAATACCCAAAGTGCATCCCATTGATGCAATGGATGAGGAACTCTTGGTAGGCACCTGCAAAGAATTTTTACCTGAATCTGAAGGTCGTGCGGGAGGTGTCTTAGGTGTAGCGGAAACTCCAGAGGCTGTTGGTCGCTTGCTCGCTGGTGGAGGCGTCCGAAAAGTGGTTGGCTTGGTCAGCCCCAAAGATGGTGCTGAGCGTGGCGTGTATGTGCTGGTGCTGACCTTGCTCTTGCCCTGCTGTTCACGCCCCTGCAATTCCTTTTCTACAAGCATAGCAAACTGAAACAACTGGTTGATAGTGTTAAATTCTTTATAATCAACAATGTCCTGAATGTCACACCTCAAACTAGAATAAAAACGACAAATGGCATCTTCATTTCCCTCTACAACACTATAACGCATCAATCCCTTTTGGAGCTCACCATAGTAATCCTGTACAGATTTATCTCCTTGTTCTAAATGCATCAATTTCTTACGCAAGTCTCTATGATAAGAAGGAGGAACAAAACGATCACGCATAGCTACCTTAAGTTCTTCCCATGTACCAGGTAAAGCATCCTATGCAGCTAGCCCATTCCACCAAATAATGGCAAAATCCTTAAACTCACTAGTAGCTTGTTTAACTCTATGCTGCTCAGGTACAAGGTGGGTACTAAACTTTTGTTCTACCGTCATCTCCCAATCAAGATATCCCTCAGCATCATAATGACCCGAAAAAGATGGTATTGTGAACTTAATCTTAGCATAAGGATCATCGGGCACACGGTGATTATTACCTTAACGGTGGTGGTGGTGGACACCACCCATACCTGTCGTGTTGTGGCGAAGACGTTGCCATAATCTCTCTTGTCGGATAGCTGCTCGACCTATGTTTCTAGCGGCATCATGCACCGTGTCTTGACCATCAGTGTTGCTGTCGGAAACATCATTGTTGCCCGCCACAAAGGTTTCCAACTCAGTAACCTTGTCGGTTAGCGTGGAAATTCGCTTGTCCAATCTATCCATGCTATTGCTAATGTTGAGTTCAATGAGTGCGTCAGTGACGGCCTTCCTAATGGCCTCATTCATCCTTTTTTGGGCATCCTCTACAACAGCTTGTAGTTGCTCTTGGCTGACACACTCGCTGAAACCCTTAGGATTGTTATCTGTAGTCTGTTCACCTTCTGCCATTGAAAACATAAAAACAGGAACAAACAGGTGAAAGTTATCCCTACCAAATGACTACATGGTTGTAGTGGTGTCACTTTTCATAGCAAGTGGAAGCGTCTTACCAAGCTCTTACCAAGTTCTTACCAACACAAGCAGTGGGCGGTACAACCGGTGGCTGGTTCGTGATACCTGTGAGGTAGTGGTACCGAGATTGCAAGGCCCTTTGTCTGTACTGATCTGAAGAATTTGTGGAGCTTAGAAGGCAAACAAAGAGTAATATGTATATCTGGCACACAAGTCAGTAACAGAAAGTAATGCTGAATTATAGTCCAAAGTACTTATTCTTATTGCTGGTCTAAAGTGTTGCAAGTACCAGGTTGTGACAAAAGTATGGTGGATAGCAAGGTGATAGGTATGACAAAAACAAGTATGGTGGATGGAAATAGCAATACAAACAAGGAACCAGACAGCACACGCAAACACAGCTCACTTTGGGCTTCTCTATGTGCTCCTCTAGATATTGTTCCTCTTTTGCCCCTCTCTTTTTTTCTATTTTTTGGGCTGTCATTGTTTTTTTGGGAAATTTCGACTTTTTTATTTTATTTTTTTGATATTTTTCCTTTACTTAGGAGCACAAAAGCAGTAACCACAGAAAATATGAGCTCAAACAAGTGTAAGACGTGGCCTGTGGAATTTTCATAAAACTGGATGAAAATCGACAAAAACCTTGTGACCACGAAACGAGGATCTTGTGACCACTTTTTGGCCAATATAAAAATTCCGAACCCTAATAGAGCGGGGATGGACGGATCTGAAATTTTTTTCTGATCAATTTGCATATATGGAACACCGAAAATGGAGTTCGTATGCGAAAACTGGACCAGTTTTAAGAATTGGCTCCGAATTAGAGGACAAAACGGGAACAATGTGTGCAAAATTGATCACAACAGCCAAGATTTGATGGAAACGATGGGGGAAAACACACGAACTGAACTCTAACACGACCTAACTAGCAACAAGACCTCGACCAGGACACAAACTCAACACGACGGACTCTGAAACTGAAATATGCAAAGGCTATGGCGCGGAAGGTTCTAGGATAAGAAAAACGAGTATGGCACTGGACTATGGGACGAATACGAAACACTCAAACTAGGGAATAAAAGTGAACCTGATGGTATACCTTAGCTTTGATACCACTTAATGGAGACGGGGATCCCGATCTTCCGTCAGGTGATGGTAACTATCGTTGTGGAGGAGAATGACACACCGATCCGGCTTCAGATCGAAAGATCGAACCCTGCAATCTTAGCACCACAGCACCTCTAGTTATCAACCAAGTCATGGACCAGGTTGACCTCGCCAAGAAGGCTAATCCCTACCTATGCAACGAAGAACACAAGCAAGAACAAGAAAGAACGCAACCAAATTGCAGATGAAAGATTAATCTCACGAGTTGGGGTCTCACAAACCGAAGAACGGCGAAACTGTTTCTTGACAGAATAATCTAAGCAAAACCCAAACCCTAATGGAAGGGCGGTGGCTGTTTATGAAGACTCTAGGGTCATGCAAGACCCCTAGACGCGCCCCTAATGGGCCCAAACTCGATACATGGTCCAACGGACCAAAAGACGGTGTCGCAGCACCTTGGCAGATTCTGGATGCTGACTTGTTTCGACGATTCCTGTTGATTCTGAACAGCTTTTGACGTGAAACCACTTGGATTGGCTTCCTTATCAAATTAGCTTTCCATCCATATGTGGATCATCGAAAACGGAGTCCAGATGCGTCCTAGGCGACCAGTTTAAGGCAGACTGGTCCTGGAGGCCGAGGCAGACTCGAATTCGTGTTGGACTGGGCCTCCGGCTTATGTTGGACGTCCTTGCTGGTCATCATCACCTCCTCCACATCCTCTTAGTCCCTCTTGACCCTCTCCAATGTTCCTAAGCAAGATAACATCATTAGGTAGTAGTCTATTCTCAAAAGTATGAAAAGGATCGCTTAAGAACAAGCTCACCAGTAAATTGAGTTGACGCATTCGAGCCTGGGTCATTGGACCTTGCATGACGGTTGGAGGATCAGCTAGTACATCCAAAGGAGTGATGTCCTCATCAAGATGAAAACATTATTAACCATAGCAGGTATAAATCGTGACAACATTATCATCATCATCCATTTAACCATATCGTTAAATTAATTGAATCTACGTTGCCGCTGCTCAGTCAAGTTCTCACTATCCGGGAGAGACGGCGATTTGAATCGATTCCTATCCAGCTGGAGGGGTATTCCTAAACATAAACCCTACTTCCCCCATCAGGGTCACAATCAAGTCACCTTTGGCACAACTCTGGAGTCGCGAATCCAAACAGATCGGCATTCTCAGAGAACCACTCTACCAAGGTTGATCGGGACTCTAACCCACCTTGGGCTTATGCCAATGGATCTCCGTACATCCTTACTGCCTCCAAAATGCATGCCATTGCTCGCGTTCCCAGCCTGAGTCGAGCTACTAGACTTCGTGGTCGGAACAACTTATCCGGCCAGTTAAGTGTTAGGTTGCGTTCAACATGACATGAGGACGTACAGCATATTGGTCCTTAAACGACATAGACGGAGTCACTATGTCCAACCCTATACAAGACTCCGCCCGGTCTTCATTCATTATTAACATGGTTCTTTTCCACGATAGCAAATATAGCCAACCATGATCCACCTCATCCTAAAGCTCATAGGTGACATGAAATCACCTGACTTCTACCGCACTAAGCATGGCTAAGCATTTAACCCATTCCTAAACTTAAGTAGGATTCAAGTGCGATATCTGGACAAGGATAGATATATAATGCAACAATTGGTTCCAACCAATTCATATACTTAATGCATCATCAACAATAAAAGATACCCAAGATATTTGTAAAAACATGGGAGGCTTAGAATGCTCCGGGGCTTGCCTTTTAGGAAAGAGGATGGGCGGTGGTCAGGGCACTCGAGCAACTCCTCCTCGCTCGCTCCCTCGAACTCCAGAAGCGTCACTCCCTTTGGCACACCTATTGCATGTATGCGCAAGATAAATATCAAGGATGCACATGAACAAAGTTAGGAATGCTCGGGGAATGCACATGCTTACTGCAGTCCACATTTTCCGACTTAAGCTCTATTCAAATCACTTTAACTTACCAAGTTTATACAATCTAATGTACAATTGCTCATCTTCGGTTAAGGACCTAGCACCTGCACCTAAGCATGTTCTCAAGTTAGGCTAGCACCTAAACAATCAACAAGACCATTGCAACAAAGCATACCCACAAATATTCGTATTTCAGCAAAACAAGAACTATATAGTGGTATAGTAAACTGATCATAACCGGAGATCCACAAGTCGAAATGATAGGCCACAGGACAATTTGGAAAGCTTATGAAATTGCCTACAATTCATTTTTAGACCTCAAGGCATGATTCTAACCTTTACCAGTTCAAATTTACAGAACCACATAATCAGGTCCAAACAAGATAGAGAGCAAGCAAAAGTGTGATCCAACTTTGAACGACTGTAACTCCTAAACTACTAGGCCAAATGCCACCAAATGTTAACAGGAGCTAGATACATAAGTTATCTACAACTTTTGTATTCACCACTTTCCTAGCAAACCAAATTATCATGGTGAACTTTGCAAAGTTCCTAGAACTGTCCAGAAAGACATAATGCAAGAAAATCATTATTAACTTATGTGGCAAACATATAAATGGACAAAACCAACTTTACTAACTCATCACACATATCAAAATAACACTAGAAAGTAAAATGTTCACCACCAATTCATTTCTTTTAATGCCTTTCTTAATTTATTTAATTATTTAAGAGGAATAATAAACATATATGAAAACTACACCATTTAATCTACAAAAATTACAGTAAGTACTACATGCTCCAAGTAGGCTACTGTAAAATTTCACATCATTTGAACAAGTATAACATCCTACACAAAAATGACAAGGCATAAAGGCTTAAAATAACATAAATAGGAAACCCTAGTGAAAAGTGTCAAGCAACAGATTTTATATTTTTCTTAGCATCCTTAAGGTACTAGAACAACCTCCAATAAATTTCATGAGCATTGGATTCATAGATTAATTATTAAAATTCACACAAGGATCACCTAATTATAAAAGGAAAATCTATAACTCAAAAACTATACATACACTAAATCTCAAATTTTTACCAGAGCTTATACTCATCAAGAAGAGCTCACCATCCAAATTTCATAATTTTTGGAGCACAGGAACTCAAGATATAAATTAAACAAATTTGCATTCATCTAAAAACACATTTCAAGTTTCAATTTAATTATTCTAGAAATTCTACTACAAGTGTTCATGTTATATTTTTCCTAAATACTACACTTCACCATGATTCTAACAAAATTGGAACCACCCAATTTGGATCTACGAAACTAGAGATACAAATTTTAGAAAACAGCACTCAAATCTGAAATATTTGAACTAGCTTTCAATCCTTAAGTCACTGACACCGGGGTCCACCGGTCAGCCGGGTCCACGCGTCAGCGACGGCGAAGCTCGTCGGTGGTGAGGACTCCGGCGAAGAAAAGGGCACCAGTGTGCTTGCCTCGATGAGACAAACCTAAATATGCCCTGCCCTCAACCACTACCGAACTCGAGCTAAGACGGCGGCGTGCATGGCGGACGGCGGAGCGGCTCGACGGTGCTCCGGTGAGGTCCGGCCATGTAGGGCGTAGCTAAGCTCAATATGAGCTTCTAGACCTCGTGGGGAAGCTTAGGGAAGGAATAAAAGGGAGTGAGAGGGCTCCGGTGGTGGTCGACCACGGAGAGCACAACTCCGGCGAGGTCCGAACGGCGGCGGAAAAGAAAATGCGGCCACTACCTTGGTTCTCTGGCTCAACGGCGAGGTGGATGAGCTAAAGAAGACTACAGTGGAGTTGTGGGCTAGCTAGAGGTAGCAATTTTGCGGTGGCGAGGGAGCTAGGTGACGGTGGCGTGGTCGGCAACAATGGTGGAGGCGCGGCGCTCGGCTTCCGCGTGCGCTGGAGAGGCGAAGGAGAAGCAAAATGAACTGGGGCGCTGGGAGGCTCATGAGCGCACACTAGGGCTTGATTTGGCGCACGGCAACCTGACGTGGCCTGGCCGGTCAGGCTGGCAGCGATGCATGGCGCCACGTGGCGATGAAGTTCTAAAACGGTCGGGTTACTGTAGCTTCCATTAAGTTAAGCCATCTAAGCCTAACAGCGATACTTGACGACAATAGATCTCTTAAACCGTGGCGATCTAGGTTAAGGCATAGTTGAGAAAATTGTAGTACCAAGTGAGATCTTCAACTTTGCCAATTGGAGCTCGAGCTGGTTCGGCTTGGTTTGGGAGATACAAGGCTCGAAACATCGACATAAGAAACTGTAACTCAGTTTCAAGACTTAGAATTTTTCTGAGTTTCCAAATAGACCTCAAAACTGACTTGTGGGCACTTTTTGAGCATGTTCTGCACATTTTCATGAGATGGTCATAAAATACCTTTTGTTCCTTATAAAATTTTCTACAACTTTTCTTTAGGTTGCTCAGACATGCAAACAATCTAAGCTATACTTTTTAATTAGTCAAACAAAGGAGCTCTAGGGGTCAATACAAGTCAAACGATTACTTGGAAACATAATTAGACACTATGGTCAACATGAACATTGTTCCTAATGACATTCTATGTGTAGCTAAGTTGTTTAATAGGATAATTAGCCCCACCACACATTGATCACACAAAACTCAAGCATCACATGCCTTGAAACAAGGAAGAACAAGGGAATTGCTACTTTTGTTTCAAAGCCATGTTTCATATGTTTCATGAGTTTGTTGCATGGTACTAGCTAACCATGTTTCACTAAAGTGAGTTGCACATGTTGCACTTGAGTGTTGCACACTATTCATTTCCTAAAACAAACACACATGGAATATAACAATATGCTGCAACGTTTCAAAAGCATGTTTCATATAATCTAAGCTCATGAATGGATGAATGATGCTCATGTTTATGAAATGCAAGTGCAAATGTGGAAGCCAAACACCTGGGGTGTTACAGCCCTCCCCCCTTATAAAAATCTCGTCCTGAGATTTGACAAGCGTACCATTGTTGATAGAATTCCTTATAACCTTCCCTCAAATAATCTTCTCGTTCGCAAGTTGCATCACGTTCACTACCCTGATTACTCCACATGACCTTGTAAAACTTGACCACCCAACTCCGAGTCACTCACTCACGAGTGTCAATTACTCGGACTAGTTTTTCTTCAAAAGTTAAATCAGATTCTAACTTGATATCCCCCAGTGGAACTCTCTCTTTAGGGACACAAAGATATTTCTTCAACTGAGATACGTGAAAGACATTGAAGATAGCACTCATCATAGGAGGTAATTGGATCTTGTATGCTACCTTACCACTCTGTCCTATAATTGGAAATGGACCAACATATCTCGGCGCAAGCTTTCGCTTCACACCAAAGCGTTGGACACTCTTCATGGGTGAGACTTTCAGATAAATGAAGTCTCCAACTTCGAACTCGATAGGTTTTCTATGATGATCAACATAACTTTTCTGCCTAGCTTGAGCTATGGCCATATGGGTTTGGATAGTACGGACTTGTTTTTGGCTTCTTGAATAAAATCAATTCCATAATATCTCCTTTCACCGGCTTCAACCCAATTCAATGGAGTTCTACACTTTCGGCCGTACAAAGCTTTAAACGGTGTCATCTTGATACTCACTTGATAACTATTATTATAAGAGAATTCAGCTAGGGGCAACCACTTTTCCCATGAACCCTTATACGAGATGACACACGCTCTCAACATATCTTCTAAGATTTCATTCACTCGCTCAGTTTGCCCATTGGTTTGTGGATGATAGGCAGAGCTTCTTACTAACTTAGTTCCCAATAACCCATGTAAGTGCTCCCAAAAGCGAGTAGTGAACTGTGGTCCTCTATTAGAGACAATAGTGCGAGGTATCCCATGAAGTTAGACTATCTAATTGAAGTACAACTCCGCATAGTCAGTTGGACAAAAATCTATGCGGACAGGAATGAAGTGTGCAGACTTGGTCAGACGGTCTACAATCACCCAAATAGAGTTAAAATTCCTCTGAGTAGTAGGGAGTCCAACAATAAAATCCATACTTATCTCCTCCCATTTCCAACCTAGAATAGAGAGTGGCTGAAGCAATCTAGCCTTCATGTGTACAACTTTAACTCGACAACACGTGTCACACCTAGCCACATAAGCGATTATTTCCTTCTTCATCTTGGTCCACCAAAAGCGAGGCTTCAAATCATGATACATTTTACTACTACCAGGATGAATAGATAATTTCGAGGAATGTGCTTTGGATATGATTTGATTTCTAAGCTCTCTATCCTTCGGAACCACTAACCTATCCTTGAACCATAACACGGCATTCTCATCTACCCGAAAATGCTTGGTTTCTTGCTCTTTCATCTTGCGCTTGATGTGGAACAACCTGGATCTGTCTTCTGTAGCTCAATAATTCGACTCTGTAGAGTACAACTGACAGTGATGTTGTGAAGGATTGCAGGATGTAGGAGTTTTGACAAATGGAGGTCACCTTCAATCAAAGAGTGGCAATGAGATTTCCTGCTTAAGGCATCTACAACGATGTTTGCCTTGCCAGGATGATAGTGCACTTGGAGGTTATAATCCTTGATCAACTCGAGCTATCTTCTCTGACGCATATTCAACTTAGGTTGAGTGAAGATGTACTTAAGACTTTTATGATTAGTGTAGATGTTGCACACATTGCCAAGCAAATAATGTCTCTAGGCCTTCAAAGCATGAACAACTACAGTGAGTTCTAAGTCATGCGTAGGATAGTTCACCTCATGCTTCCAAAGTTGGCGAGAGGTATAAGCAATGACTCTACCTTCCTGCATAAGAACACCTCCTAAACCTGTGCCTGATGCATCACAAAACACATCAAAAGGTTTCTCGATATCCGGTTGCGCCAAAACCGGAGCTGAAGTTAGAAGGGTTCGTAGGGTGTGAAAAGCCGCATCACACTCAGAATTCTAGACAAACCTCATGTCTTTTTGCAGCAACCGAGTCATAGGCTTGGCTATTTTAGAGAAATCCAGGATGAAGCAACGATAATAGCCAGCCAATCCCAGAAAACTCTAAACCTCGTGCACCGAGATTGGAGCCTTCCAGTCCAACACTTCTTGCACCTTGGTGGGATCCACCATAATTCCACCATCGGACAACACATGCCCAAGAAAAGGTACCTCACGAAGCCAGAATTCACACTTGCTGAACTTCGCATAAATCTTGTGTTCACACAATCTAGTGAGAACCACTCGCAAATGTTCAACATGATCTTCTTCATTCTTAGAATAGACCAATATATCATCTATAAATACCACCACAAATTTGTCCAACTCGAGCATAAACACCGAATTCATCAAATACATGAAGTGTGTGGGAGCATTGGTCAATCCAAAAGACATAACAAGGTACTCATAAAGATCGTATCTTGTAGAGAATACAGTTTTTGGAACATCCTCAGGTCGGATTTTGATTTGATAATAACCAGATCTCAAATCAATCTTGGAAAAGACTTTTGCTTTAGACAACTGATCAAATAAGATATCTATGCGTGGTAGAGGGTACTTATTCTTGATTGTGACTGCATTCAAAGGCCTATAATCTACACACATGCATAGGGATTGATCCTTCTTCTTCACAAAGATAGCTGGACACCCCCATAGAGATGAACTAGGATGGATAAGGCCTTTCTTTAGAAGTTCATTCAACTGGGTCTTAAGTTTGACTAGTTCATTAGGAGGCATTCTATAAGGTCTTCTAGATATGGGCGCTATACCCAATAGCAACTCTATCTTGAACTCCACGTCCTGATCCAGGGGCAATTCGGGCAAATCATCGGGAAAAACATCTAGAAAATCACACACTACAGGGATATCTGCCATAACCTTTGCTTGCACCGCATTTACCGCACAAGAAAGATTGATGTCTCTAGGTAGCTGCACTAGAAAACCTTCCTGATTACTAGGATCTCTGAGCATGACTACTCTAGTCGATGTATCAATAAGCACCCCATGACTGCTCATCTAGTTCATTCCCAATATCACGTCGATACCCAGCCCTGGTAAAACTACCAGATCAACCTGATAACTTCGTCCCTCTATCTCAAGTTGCACGTCCCCGACTATGAGCTTGGTTGGGATAGTACCACTGGTAGCCCTAATACAATAACCCTCACCCTCAACAGTGTATGTTTTCTGCATAAACTTGGATGCAAATGCGGGACTAATAAAAGAATGCAAAGCACCCAAATCAAATAGTACAACTACAGGGTGTTGATCAACCAGAAACTTACCAGTAGTTACTACCTCGCCTAAAGGAATATCAGCAATATTAGTGTGGTTCACCTACCCCTGGCGGCCACCTTGGTAGTTATTCTTCTTAGGATAAGGACATTCCCTTGCCCAGTGACCTGTCTTATTGTAGTTCCAGCATGACATGTTGCTTGGAGGAACTTTGGAACTGCCTTGACTAGTAGTGCCCTTTGGAAGAGCAACAACAAAAGCCTTGCAAAATCCAGTCTTGCCTAGATTCTTCTTCTGCGGTGGGTGGAACTTAGCAGCTGATGCCAGAGGATGGAATGGAGCCTTATGTGTGACTGGAGCCTTGGATTGTGAGGCACCCGCCTCATAGGCTCTCTTGCAATTCTTTGAAGTGGCATATATAGCATTATTGTTCTCTTGAGATAAAGCATCACTAACAAACTCATTAAAATGAGCACACTTACAATTTCCCATAGTCTTCATCAATTTGGGGCTAAGTCCCCGCTTGAAACTAGCGATCTTCTTGGCATCAATGTCAACAAACTCAGTAGCATACCTTGCAAGGTTATTAAAGGCCTACAGGTATTCATTCAAGCTCTTGTTCCCCTGTGTTAGCTTCATGAACTCTGTATTCTTGATTGCCATGAGACCAGGAGGAATATAATTTCCCCTGAAAGCAGACTTGAACTAATCCAAAGTGATTTGGGCATTAGCGGGCATAGTGGACCGATAATGACTCCACCAAATACCAGCTGGCTCATGTAGTTGGTGAGAAGCATATTCAGTCTTCAGCACTTCTGTTAAGTGAAGTAGACAGAATTTCTACTTAAGAGTGTTCAGCCACTCATCAGCTTGGAGGGGCTCTTCAGCCTCCTTGAAGATCAGTGGTTTAGTGTCAAGGAAATCTTTGAAGTCGCTATACTAATTTGGTTCCAGTCCTTGGCGTGCACCACGCCCATCACGATTTGCAATCGTGTGGAGAGCCTCAGCCATAGTGCGCTATCCTTCAGCAAGAATTGCCATCAATTCCACTGGCGTGGGTGGTGGTGGCGGTGGGAGATCATCATCATCACCAGCCGCACCAGTGGAACGAGTGCGAGGCATCTACAACAAGGCGCAACCAGCAATTATTGGTGATGTTAGCACATTGGAGAGGAACAATGTAATTACGCCAAACTAAATTTACTGGAGAGAATATAAAATTCATGCAATAAAACAGAGGCAATAATTCATTCTCCAATCACCACATCATCAATAGGTTACTAGCGCCATTCGCAGTGCATTCCCACATGACAAGTTTTAAAATCCACCAACTAAGATAAGCATCCCAAAGGAAGTGGATTAAGGTACATTACATGCCATGTTCGAATTAAAAGGTACATCCAACATCTACCACAGTACTTAGTCCATTACACAATTGGCTGCAAAAGCTTAAACTAGTGAGACTTGCTAGCTAACTACTCATCGAAGTGGTCACTGTCCACATCGGAGATGCCTTGGACTTCTTCAGGGTCTTCCTCTTCCTCTTCATTTGCAGGTTCAGCTGCATTGACATCCATCTGCATGTCCTCTTCTTCATCGGTCTCAATCACTTGAGGTCCACCCACATTAGGATACCATGGAATGGGGTGAGGAATAGGAAATAGGCGGTTGTTCAGTTGATGGTACTCAACCTGAAGCTCCTCAAACTACTCTTGGAGCTCATTCTCCCTTTGAAAAGCATTGTTGTTGGCCATGATCCATCCTTGATGCCTTTCTTCTGCTAACTCTAGGGCTACATCTCTATGATGGGTCACACGGTTCAACTCCTGTACTACCTCATCTCTCTCTATGGTGAGGTTCATAAGCTGGTTATAAAGCTTATCTTTCTTGCATGCTGCTTGCCCCCACTGCTATAGGCGACAATTTGCAATGCCTCGAATCTCATCTACTTCCAGCTGAGCTTGCCCATATGCCTCCGCCCTATGGCGATACTTGCGGGCACGCAACCTGAACTTGTGCTGGGCTGTCATTGCCTTGCTAGCTTCTTCTAACACTCTAGAGAGGGTGTCCTGCCTGACTTGACAAAGCTTCCAGACAGCCATCATAGCACTCATTCCCACATTGTCGCTCTGAACACGTTCACCACAGCCTCGAACCAAGGCCTGGCCAACTTCTTGAGTCCACTCAGCATCTGTAGGAGCCACTCGGGGAATGGATGTAGTTGGTCCACCCACTAATTCATCTCTGAAACTTTGTGCTATGTCCATAAGTACCTCAAGAGCAGCAACTTGCATGGCTTCCCATGGGCTTTGCCCATCAGACTCGGTGCTCCACCCATGCCACAATAGTCTCATGGGGTTCTACGGCACCACCAAGGTCACATTGTACCATGGCACCTCTCCAAATGGCACCATCTGCACCCACGTGTAGCGGGCACCTCTGGGTACCCAACTGAGCTTAGTACCCTCCAGAGCTAGGTAGGCATACCAAACTAGTCCAAAAAGGTGCTGCTACCTAGAGGAAACACGGGCGTGGCCATCTGTATCAAAAGGGATGCAACTCTCGTAAGAGAATTATTTTGTTGAGAGATGGAACTTAATAATTGGGATAAGCAATTATAAGGGAGGGAGTAATGCAATATGAATGACATGAGTGAATATGATGCATGCTCATTCCATACTTCCTCACAAACCTAAGAAAAGTTAAGTTCTAGTGGAATATATGATGGCATACACACGTTCTCTCAAATAGTAGTAACTAGTCGATCTACATGGTGCGTTGTTAGCATACCTATAGAAAATTTCATTGCAGCCCAACCCAACAAGATATAATGCTAACAATGAAAGTAGTAACTAAGATACTCTCCATATATACATCCCCGGATATATACTTTGGTATCCAAACTACCCGACAGATATACCCACAATTAAGTACTTTCATATGTACATGTATACAACATGTAAATATTCCAGTAACCACAACTAACTCTCCCCTAGAAAGATAGTTGAACGGTCATGCTCTCACAACTCACACTTACCTTGGCATAGAGGCGATTGATCCATACATTACCATTCAAGCGAATGGCACCCATGCAATAGCACACCGCATGGACAATGAAATATAAACAATCAATTCCCCCAAGATAGTAATTATATAAGCCACCTAAAAGTCCTTAAGTGGGCTACAAGGGATGTGATCACCGGCACACTGTATAAAATTTTAGATTTTGAAACACTTATATATAACTATAAGTTGGAAAACCGTTTTCGCAACAAAAGCTTTTGTTTTTAAATACCCGTATGGCATGTTTAGTGTTGAATCTAGCTCTGATGCCAGCTGTCACAGAACCGACCAATTTATAAGAGCACAAGTACAAAAACAATCGCTGAAATGATAAAATTCTCGCACTTGAGCCCATATAAACCTGGTAGTCAACTGAAACCACGAAGGATTTCAAACCAACTTGCATACAACCAAGATCATAGTAATTCAACATAACACATCACACGTTACAACATTTCACAAATAGTTTGCAGATAGATTACAACACATCAGAGTCATAGTTATTACAAACCAAGTCTTGTAAAGTAGCGGAAGCAAATAGTTTAACTCACACACATGAGTTCAAATATAAGTACCAGCTTGCCGATCACATCCCACAAAAGCATTTGGATAAGATAAAAAGAGATCATGTCTGTGATCTAGTCTTCGTCACCCGCCGAGTGGAGACAATACTTATAGAAGCCCTGATAAAGAAGGTCATCTGCAACAAGAGGGAATAAACCCTGAGTATGAGAATGTACTCAGCAAGACTTACCCGTCGAAAACCAAAACAAATGACACCAAGGATCATGCATAGCTTAATTTAGTGGATCTGGCTGACACTTCCTTTTTAGCAGAAAAGCATAGGTGATAATGATCAACTTTTAACCTAAGCTAGCAGTGACTTTTAGCCATTAACCTATCATCTATATTAGCACCTGTACTAAGCAATCATTTGATTAAGATGCAAACATTATTAACCATAGCAGGTATAAATCATGGCAACATTATCATCATCATCCATTTAACCATATCATTAAATTAATTGAATCTACATTGCCACTGCTTAGTCAAGTTCTCACTATCCAGGAGAGATGGCAATTCGAATCGATTTCTATTAGCTGGAGGGGTATTCCTAAACACAAACCATGCTTCCCCCATCAGGGTCGCAATCAAGTCACCTTTGGCACAACTCTAGAGTCACGAGTCCAAACAGATCGACATTCTCAGAGAACCACTCTACCAAGGTTGATCGAGACCCTAACCCGCCTTGGGCTTACACCAATGGCTCTCCGCACATCCTTACTACCTCCAGAATGCGCACCACTGCTCATGTTCCCAGCCTAAGTTGAGCTACTAGGCTTCATGGTCAGAACGACTTATCCGACCAGCTAAGTGTTAGGTTGCGTTCAACATGACATGAGGACGTACAACATATCGGTCCTAAAACGACACAGATGGAGTCACTATGTCCAACCCTACACAAGACTCCACCCGGTCTTCATTCATTATTAACATGGTTCTTTTCTACAATAGCAAATATAGCCAACCGTGATCCACCTCATCCTAAAGCTTGCAGGTGACTGGAAATCAGCTGACTTCTACCGCACTAAGCATGGCTAAGCATTTAACCCGTTCCTGAACTTAAATAGGATTCAAGTGCGATACTAGACAAGGATAGATATATACCGCAATCAGCTAACTTCTACCGCACTAAGCATGGCTAGCGCACAAGCTATCATGTGGAACGGTGGACGGTGATGGTGTGGCCATGACAATGGACTCGGCGGCGGGACTCTGGTGAGCTTGTGCACGGTGTTGGGGCTTACCGAGTGCGGTCAGTGAGCATGGGTGGAGGCGGTGAGTCACGGGGGTGCTGGTGGAACAGCTGCGGTGGTGGAGAAGCGGCGAGGGCGAGCTGGCATCGGCAATGGCGACGGCGACACTCTGTGCTGAGGCAGCTACTGGTGCGGGTGAAGAAAGAAGGCCGATGAAATGGAATGGCGAGCACAGGGTAGTGCAGGCGGGTGCTGGGAGTGAAGTAGTGCGCGTTGGCCCGCGTTGGCCACGCTGGGCAGGACGCCGGTGACGCACGGCCATTGCTGGCCACCACGTGGCGCGCAAAGCCTGCCGATGCCAGCCACTGAACCCGGCGTTGATCAGCTCATTCAGCTAAGCAGCAACGCCTGACAGCGGGTTTTGATAGCGATTTAACCGCTAAACCATAGCTCCATAGTGCAAATGACCTAAACGACTTTTGTAGACCTATGTACCAGCTCCATTTGTTCTTAAGGAATCATGCTCTAATTCACAACCAAAACCAAGTTATATCATCCCCAAGGTCGGCTTGTCAGTTGGTCAGTTAACTGACTTGGCAAAAAATGTGCTAAGTGATGGAAGTGTGGTTTTGCTGATTTTTGTGAGCCAAAATCAAGCATGTTAGGAGCTAAACCAGTCAATGACCCAAAAATAAAAGTTTTTCCCATATCAAATACTACAACTTTCCTTTAGTGACCACCTCCATGCAAGGTCTCTAGCACCTAGTTCAAACTTGGTCAAACATGTCACATTCAAATGATGGTATACATTCAAACTAGGGCTTAATGACCTATTTACCCCTAACCATGAATATCAAAGTTGTTCATAATGATACTCTAATCATGTTTAAGCTAATTGCAAGGTCACTCAATCATTTCATGCATTGGTCACACATAGGGCTACTCAGGTCAACACATGTAACATTACTTAAGTGCTTGATCATGAAAGGTGACATTCATGAACCATGTTCCCTTTGCTAACTTAAGTGTTGCTAATATGTGTTTGTGACCCATATTAATCAATTACATGTTTACACTCATGATCATATGCATAAACACATGGAAACATGAAATAATAAGAAATGTTGCATATGTTTCAATCGAATGTTTCAAGTGTAAATGCTTATATATGAATGCTTGATGATCATGCGCATGCCATGCAAGTCAAGTTATGCGAGGCTAACACCTAGGGTGTTACATCGGGCAACTACTCCTCGCTCACTCCCTCAAACTCTAGAAGTGTCACTCCCTCCGGCACACCTATTGCATATATGTGCAAGATAAATATCAAGGATGCACATGAATGAAGTTAGGAATGCTCGGGGAATGCACATGCTTACTGCAGTCCGTATTTTTCGACTTAAGCTCTATTCAAACACTTTAACTTACCAAGTTTATACAACCTAATGTACAATTGCTCATCTTCGGTTAAGGACCTAGCACCTGCACCTAAGCATGTTCTCAAGTTAGGCTAGCACCTAAACAATCAACAAGACCATTGCAACAAAGCATACACACAAACATTCATATTTCAGCAAAACAAGAACTATATAGCGGTACAGTAAACTGATCATAACCGGAGATCTATGAACCAAAATGATAGGCCACAAGACAATTTGGAAAGCTTATGAAATTTCCTACAATTGATTTTCAGACCTCAAGGCATGATTCCAACCTTTACCAGTTCGAATTTACAGAACCACATAATCAGGTCCAAACAAGATAGAGAGCAAGCAAAACTGTGATCCAACTTTGAACGACTGTAACTCCTAAACTACTAGGACAAATGCAACCATATTTTAACAGGAGCTAGATACATAAGTTATCTACAACTTTTGTATTCACCACTTTCCCAGCAAACCAAATTATCATGGTGAACTTTGCAAAGTTCCCAGAACTGTCCAGAAAGACATAATGCAAGAAAATCATTATTAACTTATGTTGCAAACATATAAATGGACAAAACCAACTTTACTAACTCATCACACATATCAAAATAACACCAGAAAGTAAAGTGTTCACCACCAATTCATTTCTTTCAATGCCTCTCTTAATTTATTTAATTATTTAAGAGGAATAATAAACATATATGAAAACTACACCATTTAATCTACAAAAATTACAGTAGGTACTACATGCTCTAAGTAGGCTACTGTAAAAATTTCATAGCATTTGAATAGGTATAACGTCCTATACAAAAATGACAAGGTATAAAGGCTTAAAATAACATAAATAGGAAACCCTAGTGAAAAGTGTCAAGAAACAGATTTTATATTTTTCTTAGCATCCTTAAGGTACTAGGACAACCTCCAATAAATTTCATGAGCATTGGATTCATAGATTAATTATTAAAATTCACACAAGGATTACCTAATTATAAAAGGAAAATCTATAACTCAAAAATGATACATGCACTGACTCTCAAATTTTTACCAGAGCTTCTACTCATCAAGAAGAGCTCACCATCCAAATTTCATAATGTTTGGAGCACATCAACTCAAGATATAAATTAAACAATTTGCATTCATCTAAAAACACATTTCAAGTTTCAATTTAATTCTTTGAGAAATTCTACTACAAGTGTTCATGTTATATTTTTCCTAAATACTACACTTCACCATGATCCTAACAAAATTGGAACCACCCAATTTGGATCTACAAAACTGGAGATACAAATTTTACAAAACAGCACACAGATCTGAAATATTTGAACTAGCTTTCAATCCTTAAGTCACTGACACCGGGGTCCACCGGTCAGCCGAGTCCACACGTCAGTGATGGCGAAGCAGAGCACGGCGTGGGACGGCGTGGGAGCGGTGCTAGCTCGCCGGTGGTGAGGACTCCAGTGAAGACAAGGGCACCGACGTGCTCGCCTCGATGAGACGAACCTAAATATGCCCTCCCCTCAACCGCTACCGAACTCGAGCTAAGACGGCGGCGTGCATGGCGGACGGCGGAGCGGCTCGATGGTGCTCCGCGTGAGGTCCGGCCATGTAGGGCATGGCTAAGCTCAGTACGAGCTTCTAGGACTCGCGGGGAAGCTTAGGGAAGGAAGAAAAGGGAGTGAGAGGGCTCCGGTGGTGGTCGGCCATGGAGAGCACAACTCCGGCGAGGTCCGAATGGTGGCGGAAAAGAAAATGCGGCCACTACCTTGGTTCTCTGGCTCAACGGCGAGGTGGACGAGCTAAAGAAGACTACGGTGGAGTTGTGGGCTAGCTAGAGGCAGCGATTTTTGCGGTGGCAAGGGAGCTAGGCGATGGCAGTGTGCTCGGCAACAATGGCGGAGGCGCGACGCTCGGCTTCCATGTGCGCTGGCGAGGCGAAGGAGAAGCGAAACGAACTGGGGCGCTGGGAGGCTCACGAGCGCACGCTAGGGCTTGATTTGGCACATGGCAACCCGATGTGGCCTAGCCGGTCAGGCCAGTGGTGACGCGCGGCGCCACGCGACGGTGAAGTTCTGAAATGGTCGGGTTACTGTAGCTTCCATTAAGTTAAGCCATCTAAGAATAACAGCGATACTTGACGATGATAGATCTCTTAAACCGTGGCGATCCAGGTTAAGGCATAGTTGACAAAATTGTAGTACCAAGTGAGGTCTTCAACTTTGCCAATTGGAGCTCAAGCTGGCTCGGCTTGGTTTGGGAGATACAAGGCTCCAAACATCGACACAAGAAACTAAAACTCAGTTTCAAGACTTAGAATTTTTCTAAGTTTCCAAATAGACCTCAAAACTGACTTGTGGGCACTTTTTGAGCATGTTCTGCACATTTTCATGAGATGGTCATAAAATAACTTTTGTTCCTTATAAAATTTGCTACAACTTTGCTTTAGGTTTCTTAGACATGCAAACAATCTAAGCTATACTTTTTAAACAATCAAACAAAGGAGCTCTAGGGGTCAATACAAGTCAAACCATTACTTGGAAACATAATTAGACACTATGGTCAACATGAACATTGTTCCTAATGAAATTCTAAGTGTAGCTAAGTTGTTTAAGAGGATAATTTGCCCTGCCACACATTGATCACACAAAACTCAAGCATCACATGCCTTGAAATAAGGAAGAACAAGGGAATTGCTACTTTTGTTTCAAAGCCATGTTTCATGAGTTTGTTGCATGGTACTAGCTAACCATGTTTCACTAAAGTGAGTTGCACATGTTGCACTTGAGTGTTGCACGCTATTCATTTCCTAAAACAAACACACATGGAATATAACAATATGTTGCAACGTTTCAAAAGCATGTTTCATACAATCTAAGCTCATGAATGGATGAATGATGCTCATGTTTATGAAATGCAAGTGCAAATGTGGAAGCCAAACACCTAGGGTGTTATAGAGAGAGGCTTGTCGGAAGGCACATCGGAGACCCGCTTGTGTGTGGGAATGCCCAAGGCTATCTATGGAGTTACCCAAGCGGGAGCTTTGCCCTTGCGTGGGATTCCTTGTGAGGGGCTCCAACGAGGACACAGAAGAAGCTTGCGTGCTTCTCAATACCTTGGTAAAGATATTAGAGTCGTCGACAGGAGTTTGCATATCTCTATGTTACTCTTTTGCTTCTGTATTTTCATTGCAATCTTGGTTTGTGCTTTACTTTCCTAGCTTAGTGATAGGCTAGTTGATAGGTTTGGAACCTAGGTTGCATAACTCCTTTTTTGCGGTAGAGATAGCAACACACTAGCAAAACCGTAGTTGCACATTTAGATAGTTTATCTTTTGCATAGGTTTTGACTAGGTAGAATTAGAGGGCATAGTTTAGAGTTAGAGTTTTAAGTTGCCTAATTCAACCCCCCCCCCCTCTTAGGCGTCACGGTCCCTTATAGTGTTCTCTAGCAATTGAAGTTGTCATACCTATCAGAAGATCAGGCCACGCCAACATCTCTATCTGATGTGATGTCACTACATTTGTTCCGGCTTTGGATTAGCTTTTGCAAAGGAAACCGCCTAATGATACTGGTAGTGTTACTCATAACCTTCTATTGCTTGTGCATCAAGGAATCTATGTACTAACTTGACTTAAGACATCAAAAGTTGATATACTTTTTGTAATTTGGTGATAATATCAGCCAGCAAGGCACTGTAATAAAAGGCGCTAGATTTAAACAATAATTGAAGCCGATGATGAGGATGATGATTTCTTTGGGTCCTTGTTGCAATGTTATATAGACCTTGAAATGTTAGTTGTGAAGGCTTTGGAGGCATCGCAAAAGGCGACAAAAGAGGCCTTGTATGACAAGTCAAAGGGATGTACAAAGGGCTGGAAAGTGATGCCTTTTTAACTTAAAATGCTAATTCTAAAGGCTTAACACAGTTAGTCTGATGTCTTCTTTAATGATTTGTTGCATCTCCTAAGTGATCTCCTTTTTAAGGAGAAAAAAGATCCCATAATGCTTACCATATGAAGAAGTTGATTAGTGCTTTGACTATGAATGTACAAAAAAAATGGACACATGTAGGACAATTGTATCCTCTACCGCAACAAGTATGGAGACTTGGAGTTTTGTCGTGATGCTAGTCAGTACAGAAAGGAATGACATTTATGTGAGGAAGAGAGTGGTGCATGTGCCTTCAAAGCATTGAAGTAGAAGAATAACAATAAAGTTATGACTAGATGAAGATAGCGGTTAGGGGCTGAGAGATGAAATGTAGCAAAGGTGTGATCTGCTTGTATTGAATGAGTTCCTAATAAAAAATAACAAACCCAAATAGCACACAAATATAACCATAAGCTTAGGTGTAGAGAGCAAAGGTGACGTGTGCATATGGTAGATAACAACATGTAGGAAATTGGTGACAAGAACCAATAGAGGGACAATAATTAGCAGGGCAGCCTCTGTGCTAGTTTCTTTAAAAAGCCACTATATATGCCCACTACCACTAGACCCCTGGTGTGGCATGCTAGCCTTTGTTCCACTATAGATCAAAATGATGGTGCTCATGAGGAAAAAGGCCTTGAGGATGTTAGTTTCAGCATGTCAATAAATGCAGTAGTTGTGGTAGAACCACCTAATCTAATGCCTTCTAGGAGTACTTGTCTTCCATTAGACACTAAGTACTCAAGGGAGGACACTAAATTACACAGTCCGTCGAGCACACCCCAAGGGAGAACCCCAAAATCCACATTTTTCCATCAGGATCACAAATGAGAGAATAAATCTTACAACATTCTTAAGTCATTTCTTACATCACTTTCCATGCAACATCAGAGTATAATATTTATTGTTTATAACAGTGGAATATAACCATGTTATCAGAGTTTTAGCGGAAATAAAATCATTAACAACAAGTTAACATTAACGTGATGATCCGTTATATACAACATAACAAGTTATAAGTTTTTCCATTGTAAAACATATTGGGTGGAAGTTTCAAATAAAGTCTATGTCCACAATGTTAAGGAAATCCTTGCTGAGCCCACCAGGAGGTTTCCACACACAAGTGTCAGCTTCTCATGTTCCTATCACCTGCAATAGGGTAGAACAAACCCTAAGTACTCAATTGTACTCTGCAAGACTTACCCGTCAGGAGTAACAAAAAGACTCCAAGGATATGCAAGGCTATCTGGCTTGGGGTTTTATTGCATCTACAGGAGGCATTACTAAGCGTGCATCTGTATATTCAATTTTATTAGCAGTCATCATTAGTTCATTAACTATCAATACTAGGAAAGCACCTATGCTACCTTCAAGCAGGTGGTAAGCAATTAGAACCATTTTATCCTTTCCAAGTTTTAGTTCTTACTACGGTGCTAGACTATAGACAAGTCATATCGGATTACCCAGCGATTCGTGAATCAATGTGCCCAACTCGGTACCCCAAAACACACGCCCCGCTTGTACCCCAGGCACAAGTAGGACCAACCCACCACTCTCCTATCAAGGGGTCCAAGTCCCCGTCCAAACTTGGACTCCAAGCCCCCACACTTGAGTCTCGGACTCAGTGTGGTGCTTAGAACTCCACCATCCTCGCCTCCAATTAGTCAGTCCAGAAAGAGCCGAAACCCATGGCAAGACAGCAACCAACCTTCCCTGCTCTCATAAACAAGTCTGTGCTCAAGATAATAAGTCTATGACCTGCCTATAACCCAATGCAATAGTCTAATGAGTACAGGCCCGATCTTCCGAGAGGTAGCCGGTAAGTTCGATTTGTGGAGATCTCGACGTTGGCGATCCGGCTTCAAATCAGACACGATTCAAACCCTGCAACCGTTACACCACTGCTCCGTTGGTTATCAACCAAGCACAACTTGATTGACCTCGCCAAGAAGGCTTTTCCTGCAAGCGAATCGAAGAGCACAAGCAAGAAGGTAAAACACGCAATCTAAAATTGCAAATATGAATGACGCGGATATCAATAGAGGATTCAAGAACTCGGTTCCAAAGGACTAATCGACACAGTGGAGGAGATCAAGAACGGGGGCCCTGGATCACTGTAAAAGGATTTGTCACCATAGTTACAATGAACGATTCAGTTTCTCAATGGAAAACTAAACTCTAAACAAAACCCAATTGTGTAGCAGTGGCGGCGGCTGTGTTTATAGTCTAAGACTCGATCTAGGGTTGGGGACGGCTAGGGGTTGGGCGCCCACAACTTGGGCTTAAGGCCCGACACGATACATGGCCAAGTTGGCCCAAATAGGTGACGCGGCACCTTGCCATGGTCACACAGAATGATCCACGGACCTTCTGGAGCTGGGACCAGATCCAAAACGACGGCATCGTCGTCCCCTTTCCAACGCATCCAAGAACGGCCCGTTTCGATGTCGTATGAGGAAGTTATGACCGAAACAGTGACGACGTGTCTGCTGAATCCGAGGACGACGTGGCAGCTGAGTTGGAAACGAATTGCAACTTGGGGAAGACCATGGCGTCGATGTGTCCAGCGTGGCGATGTCCTCATCACAGTCGGTCCTTAACTGACACAGGCGGAACAAATGCAATCCGAGCCTCCCCCGAATGCCATACCAAGTCTAGATCCAAAGTACCATTTCACCCAGTCTCCAATTATCATTCATATATATTCCATGTGATAGTAATATAATAACAACAATAATATATTTCCTATCTCTCGCGAGTGATAGGTAATCACTCGACTTCTACCAGTCCTGTAGCATAGTAATCTACACAATCCTATCATACTAGTAAAACTTAGGATAAGGATTTATATATGCAATTGGGTTTCATTCAACTCTTTAAACTTAATGCACAAGCATAAAACAAAGTGTAGAATAATAGGGGTTATGCATCGAGGCTTGCCTAGGTAAGATATAACCAAAAGTTAGCAGTCAATCATGGCGACATGATCACCAAGGCACCATCATTTCTGCTACTCCGGTCGTCTCCACGATCCATCGTTGCTCCTATTATGATATACGTGGGTGCAACGCATAGATGTAAATAATCAACGATAGCCAAAACTCTTTGAAATTCGATCACGCCTCACAAGCTAACAAGATAGCTATAATGTGCTAGTCTACATATCCACGTTATCAAGTAATGCTCGTTCCAGGAAAATGTTTTCTTTCTACAAACCCCCAATTATTTTTGACATTTGATTGATTAAATATATTTTTTCGTACTAGGGCTCATTTCATAACCTTAACAAACTAATTCCTATAGAGCTCCAAAAATTATAGTGGGCACCTAATATTATTAGGAATCTACTGTAAAAATTTCAGAGCCAACACTATCACCAATTTATCACAACAATTCCAATGAGTGTATATTTTCACAATATTAAGTATCTCAAGTTAATTATATAGCTTCTAAGAATATTATAAATCTATATGAACAAAATATACTAGCAGATAGATCATGATTTTACGGTCCTAACAAAATTGGTTAGGCATTTTTGTGATTTTTCTACACTTTTTGATGGATTTAGAAGTTTTCCAATAGGAACATAAAAGAAAACAGTTTTCCTATGGAAAACAAAAGAAGGCCCACGGCTTGGTGGCCTAGCTTGATGGCCCAATGGAGACCGGCGGCCCACCGGGCGCGCCCGAGGCAGCAGCCCATGGCTAGCTGCGGCCCACGTGGGGTTGAGGGCCCAAACGACCGGGGCGTCGACCAACGACCCAAGTGGCCCAGCAAACCCCTGCTCCCCCATGCACTTTTGCAAAACCACCCAAGAACTTTCTTGAAACTAACCCGTAGTATAAGAACACTATTCATGTGAGTCATGGTTTTGCATTGGGAACCCTAAAAAAGCTTCTATTCAACTTTTTGGTCCTTCTCCTCACCTTGAAGGAGAGCAGAGGGTAGGGGCACATTGGATTTGGTGCGGTGGCCAGCGGAGACAGCCAAGTGATGCATGGGGGCATCGGTGGCCCTGGTCGCATGCATGGGAGACAACAGCACGGCCAGGCATGGTCGGTGAAGCACCCACCCCGCACGGTAGTGGCAGGGTGGCGGTGGAGGTGGACCGGTACATCGACAGCAGCACAGTCGGTGATGGCGCAAGCCTAGAAGGAGCATCAAAGCACCACTAGACTCCCACGGCTCCGAGGCTATGCTCGGCTTCGACCGAAGATGGCCCAAGGCCATCTAGCTATGCGCGTGGGCAACTGTAGTGGTGACAACCCGGTGGCCATGAGGAAACGGTGGTTCTAGGTGGCGCGGACTCCGGCGTGCACGCGAGGGGTATGGAGAGGAGCAAGGCAAAGGTGACGATGCAGGCTATCGAGCATGAGGAGGGACAGAACGGCGAGAACGGCAGTGGCCGAGCTTGGGCTTATGCCCAACATCCACGGTGGATGTAAGCAGAGTGGGCAAAGATGACTGGGAGCACAACGACGGCAAGAGCCCTAGCTAGTGGCGGCCATGGCGGTGGTTAGAGCGAGGGAGAGACCGAGAGAGAAAGAGCGAGTGAGAGATGGGGACAGTGCGTGGTCACCGTAGCTCGACGCCCTCCTTAATGCATCGTAGGATAGGATGGGAGGGGTGCATTAGCGTAGGAAGGATGAGAGCGTGGCCGATGAGGTAGGTGAGACGAGCAGATGTGAACGCGAGCAATGAGCAGCGACACTTTTGTTATAATTTTTTAAATGGTCTAAACCCCTTTAACTTTACACAACAATTATATCACGTAGAAGTCCATACTTCAAACTAACCCATAGGAACAAAATATTTAAACACTTTTTAACTATTTTGCTCAATATAATTCGCCAGAATGGTACTTTAAACAAAAATTCAAGCGTTTGCCGATTTAACAAAAAGAGCTTATCTTAACGTCAAGTTAGATTTTAGAGCTCCCACAACACTAGTTAACAACACCTATTTTCCAAAAGTTAATGTTGCATTTCCATCTACTAAACTTGTACTTCAGTTTTTATTTAAGTACTAAATACAAGTTATGTTTTATTCTTGTTTATAGAAATTGCTTTTCATGCCAAACAATTAAACTACTTTTCCTATTTTCTTGTTAGGTTTTCATTAGCGCATTTAAGTAAACTAACTCGCTATATTTACAGATCTACCTCTCAGGCCATAATCTCATGTGCTTAGTGAGCTCATAACACTAGAGGTGTTACAACCAACCTCCGCTAAAAAGAACCTTGTCCCGAGATTCGAAGCAAGAATCAGAAAAGAGGAGAAACACTGATTACACTTTGTAGATCAGAAATTACACTAAAGATTACACGACATTGAACGCTAAACTACATGGGGATTTAAGGATTAAGGATACATGGTTAAGAGCAACCTAGTACAACCAAGGCTTAATCCTAGAAGTTAGGATAGACGAGGACAATGGAGAAACAACAAGAAAATGATTATCCAAAACATGGCGTATGTCCAACAGATCCAGAAACTAGAGACTGAGAACTCAAACATTGTGAACCCTTAGACCAACTAACCAAAGAGGGACTTGAACTTCTTGACAGAAATCTTGATCCCTACTTCTTCTCAGATTACATCATCACCTCTGACTGACGACCTAGTTCTTCGGATGATGACTGGATCTCATAGCTCTGCTTCGAATGCGAGAGGGATGGGGATGAAGAGAAAGAGCAAGGACCAAGGGCATCTTATAGTGGTGAACAGAGGTGGGCGTAGTGCACTAAAAGTGGAGGTGGTGTGGGTGGGAGACACTGACGGTTCACGCTGTGGGGATAAAGTCAGCCATGGTGCGCTCCCTGCGCGAGCAAGCGGAGGGAGGAGAAGGGAGAGGGGAGGGGATTCGCTCAGCGGGGAAGGCGTGCGGATGACGTGTCCCAAAAATAAGAAAAATGAGGGAGAGGGGGGTCTAGTACGGGGACGAGGGCATGGGATCAAGAGCCGATAGGATGCTGGGAAAAAGAGAAATGCACAGTGAACAAGGACAGTGAGTGCGGCATGATGCCATGGCCATGCGAGAATGGGGTGCTAAAGGGCCCGATACAGACAGCGTCCACTGGGCATGCAATGATAGCAACCCGGCGTGTGTAGCGTGGGCGATCTGGGCACAAAGCTTGGGACTTGATGTCTGCTCAGACTTTTCCTAGCACTCCCTACTACTCGAAGACAAACTTTTTCCTAGTGCTATTCTTTTTCCTCCCCTTCCTTGTTCACCATATGCGCCAACCTTTTGTATGAAATGAGATCGTGAAATACGTGCTTGCTCCAAAACCACATCCTCTTGTTTACTTGAGGGAACACTATTTCATCAACCCATTGTGGATTTCCCGTTCGATCTCCCGAATATTTCTAAGAAGAATATTTTATATCAAAGGTGGTACGATGGTGTAACTTGGTAAAGGTACTTGGTCAACAACCTCGATACTAGCGCATGTCGAGCAGCATCACCATGTGGCAGCTGTTCCATAAGGGCCACCATAAGTTTACTTGGTAAAGGGTTTTGTTGTGGCACCATAAGCTATTAACTAGAAAACTACTACCAACTTACACGCAATGAAGGTGGTGGGGTCATAGACCATAGAATCAGAGGAGTATTGTAAGGGAAGATTCAAACAACAAGGGTTCCTTTCACAACAAGGGATAAGGAATTCAAATCCAATGACGGATTTGATTTAAAATGATTCAAGTGTTCTGCTAGGATATCCACAATTAGTCAATACAGTGTCCTATGTTATCCAATCATGATTGGTTTGCTGGCATCTAAATAGTAACTTCTCTTGCAACCCTCTTAACATCGCCCTTGAAAACCCTAACCACGTCTAACGAGACTTAAGGGTAGATTGACGTAATAAACATAGTGAAATAAATAAAATGCACATTCCAAATATCCTTATGCTGGTGCAATAGACAGGCACTTACTCTCCCATTTTTGACACATCATTCACCTTTCCTATGATCGGACGACCTCGGCAACTACGGCAAAATACAACAAAAGGATTACAAATATTGGAGGACAGCAACGAAAGACACTACTAACTACGGGTACATGTCCCCAAGGCAACTAATCTACTTTGGACCATGCATCTTTATTCCTAGGCTTGACGGATTCTTCTACCACCCTAGCTATGGATCTATCTCCTCTCTTGGCAGTGGCTGAGTGAGGGGAAGCAAAGGCTCTACTTCTAACACTTTTGAGGGTGGAGGTGCTGGTGGTACTACAACACTGGTTCTCCTTCTTTCTGGCGGGTGGACAGGGATTCCCTCCATGATCAAGGGATCCTACCGTTTAGTAGCCAGTGTCCTCTACTTGGCCCTGGTGACAAGGTAGGCCTCTCCCAACTGATGGGCATGCCCATCTTCGGCCTCCTTTAAGGCTTCTGACATGGCAATCTCATGACTCTCTGCGGCTGCCGCACTAGCATGCGCTTTGGCAAGCTGCACCTAGAGCATCTTGGAAAAGATCTTGGCTTCCTTGGCTTGCCGGAGGCACTTCCTCAGCTCTGAGGCTTGAGAGTCATACTGCTCATCCAGAGCAAGCAGGTACGTGGTCAAGTGCACCATGGTTGGACTGTCTTCTTATGCATCCCGCCCTTGCAAAGCCTCCATGCGAGCCCTCCATGCCTATCGATTTTTTTCCAAAGGTGGAAAGAACCTCATGGGGATACGAACAATGGGCTCTTCATAGATCTGGCAAAGGTACCACAAGGCTTTGCGAGCCACAACTTGGTAGGTGTCAACAAAGTGAAACACGGTTGCGGTCAGATTCCAGGCTTCAGTGATGCCAGGGAACTCCTCACTTTTCCCAATGTAGATGGTAACTTCACACCGCTCAGTGCCATGCTTTTCATACTCGCGGCCCTCATACTCGGGATGATCCTTGACTCTGAGTTTGTGTAGGGTGGCATATAGGATTTTGGGAAAACCCTCAGTGTTCAGGCAGTAAGTGCTAACCTAGGCTCCTGCCATCTCTAGCGATGGTTGCAAGGAAGGACTGAGTGAAAAGCTTGCTTAAAAGAAAAAGCTAAGCGAGCTAAAGTGCACCAAGTGATGGTACCAATGGCTAGGTCAAGCCCTGCTTATAAAGGCAAAGTGGTCAGTGGTCCTGGCGTAGTCCACCAAGGTTCCTGTGTGGGCCACTTCAAATGAATCGACCAAATTTTTCCACGCATCCGACGCGAGTGATGTCCGAGACCATTAATGACTAGTATGACTGTAGGGAAAGAGTCCGACAAGAGAGCAGGAAAGAGTACGGGGAGACGTGGGTCATGGTAGGCATGAACCACAGGCGAACACGGAGCACGAAGTCACAGTGCAGTAATAACTCTAGAACAAGGATAGGTCAGTCATGCACAATATGACAAGTATGACACCTATGGATGGCGTATCTACATGCAATACGGGCACTACAATGCACAAATAGGATATGCATGAATGCACGTCCTATATGTCCTTCTACTGCTGCCAACATATAGGGCAACCGTTCTTAGATTTTTGGCACATCGTTCTCTCCTATAGCTAGTCGATACTATCGGAGTATGCTCGGGGTCAGTGTACCTACAGAAAACTTGATTAAGACTACCTAAGTCAGTAGAGTGCCATCTATCCTGGATACATAACTATAGTAATATGGCTACTTATATAACTTCGCATACAAATGTCTGATTCTTTTGAAAAGAATTTGTTGTCAAGTTTTAATTTAGAAATAGGTTCTGAAGCTTTATTTCCTCATTTATGCTCTGATACTACCTATGGCAGAACCGCATAATCTAATGCTTTCTAGGAGTACTTGTCTTCTATTAGACACTAAGTACTCAAAAAAGGACACTAAATTACGCAGTTCCGTCGAGCACACCCCAAGGGAGAACCTGAAAATCCACATTTTTCCATCAGGATCATAAATGAGAGAATAAAGCTTACAACATTCTTAAGTCATTTCTTACATCACTTTCCATACAACATCAGAGTATAATATTTATTATTTATAACAACGGAATATAACCATATTATCAGAGTTTCAGCAGAAATAAAATCATTTAATGACAAGTTAACATTAACATGATGATCCGTTATATACAACATAACAAGTTATAAGTTTTTCCATTGTAAAACATTTTGAGTGGAAGTTTCAAATAAACTCTATGCCTGCAACATTAAGGAAATCCTCGTTGAGCCCACTAGAAGGTTTCCACACACAAGTCTCAGCTTCTCATGTTCTTGTCACCTACAACAAGGTAGAACAAACCTTGAGTACTCAATTGTACACTGCAAGACTTATCTGTCAGGATAAAAGAAAAGACTCCAAGGATATACAAGGCTATCTGGCTTGGAGTTTTATTGCATTTGTAGGAGGCATTACTAAGCGTGCATCCTTATATTCAATTTTATTAGTAGTCATCATTAGTTCAATAACTATCCATTATAGGTAAGCACATGTGCTACCTTCAAGCATGTGGTAAGCAATCAGCACCATTTTATCATTTTCAAATTTTAGTTCTTACTACGGTGCTAGACTGTAGACAAGTCATACCGGATTACCCAGCGATTCGTGAATCAATGTCCCCAGCTAGATACCCCAAAACACATGCCCCGCTTGTATCCCAGGCACAAGCAGGACCAACCCACCACTCTTCTGTCAAGGGGTTCAGGTCTCCATCCAAACTTGGACTCCAAGCCCCCACACTTGAGTCCCGGACTCAGTGTGGGGCTTAGACCTCCACCATCCCCGCCTCCAATCAGTCAGTCTGAAAAGAGCCGAAACCACAACAAGAGAGCAACGAGCCTTCCCTGCTCCCATAAACAAGTATGTGCTCAAGATAATAAGTCTGTGACCTGCCTAGAACCCAATGCAACGGTCGTACCTTAACCGACACAGGCAGAACAAATCCAATCCAAGCCTCGCCCGAATGCCAAACTAAGTCCAGATCCAAACTACCATTCCGTCTGATCACCAATTATCATTAATATATATTCTATGTGATAGTAATATAATAACAACAATAATATCTTTTCTATCTCTCGTGAGTGACAGGTAATCACTCGACTTCTGCCAGAGTCCTGAAGCATAGCAATCTACACGATCCTATAATACTAGTAAAACTCATAGGATAAGGATATATATATGCAATTGGGTTTCATTCAACTCCTTAAATTTAATGCACAAGCATAAAATAAAGTGCAGAATAATAGGGGTTATGTACTGGAGCTTGCCAAGGTAAGATATAACCAAAAGTAAGCATTCCATCGTGGCGACACGATCACCAAGGCACCATCTTTTCTGCTACTCCGATCATCTCCACGATCCATCGTTACTCCTATTATGATATACGTGGATGCAATGCATAGATGTAAATAATCAACGACAGCCAAAACTCTTAGAAATTCGATCACGCCTCACAAGCTAACGAGACAGCTCTAACGTGCTAGTCTACGTATCCATGTTGTCAAGTAATGCTCGTTCCTAGAAATTGTTTTCTTTCTACAAACCTCCAATTATTTTTGACATTTGATTGATAAAATATATATTTTTGTACTAGGGCTCATTTTGTTACCTTAACAAACTAATTCCTATAGAGCTACAAAAATTACAGTGAGCACCTAATATTGTTAGGAATCTACTATAAAAATTTCAGAGCCAACACTATCACCAATTTACACAACAATTCCTATGAGTATATATTTTGATAATATTAAGTATCTCAAATTAATTATATAGCTTCTAAGAATATTATAAAACTATGTGAACAAAATATACTAGCAGATAGATCATGATTTTAGGATCCTAACAAAATTGGTTAGGCATTTTTGTGATTTTTCTACACTTTTTGGTGGATTTAGAAGTTTTCCAATAGGAACATAAAAGAAAACAGTTTTCCAGTGGAAAACAAAAGAAGGCCCACAGCCTTGGTGGCCTAGCGCGACGGCCCAGCGGAGACCGACTGCAGCCCACGTGGGGCCAAGGGCCCAAACGGCCGGGGCGTCAGCCAACGGCCCAAGTGGCCCAGCAGACCCTCGCTCCCCATGCACTTTTGCGAAACCACCCTAGAACTTTCTCTAACCCGCAGTATAAGAACACTATTCATGTGAGTCATGGTTTTGCATTGGGAACCCTGGAAAGCTTCTATTCAACTTTTCGGTTCTTCTCCTCACCTTGAAGCAGAGCAGAGGGTAGGGGCCGTCGGATTTGGTGAGGCGGCCGACGGAGACGGCCGAGCGACGCGTGGGGGCATTTGGTGGCCTCGGCCGCACGTGTGGGCAGCAACAGCACGACCGAGTGCAGCCGGTGAACCACCCGCCACGCGCGGCAGTGGCAAGGCGGAGGCGGGGGTGGATCGGTACGGCGGCAGCGGCGCTACCGACGTTGGTGCAAGCCGGGAGGGAGCGTCGGAGCATCACCAGACTCACACAGCTCTGAGGCTATGCTCGGCTTTGACCGAAGACGGCCTGAGGCCATCCGGCCATGCACGTGGGCAACCATAGCATCTACAGCGATGATAAGGCAGTTCCAGGTGGCACGGACTCCGGTGTGCATGCGAGGGGTATGGAGAGGAGCGAGGCGAAGGTGACGGTGTAGGCTATTGAGCATGGGGAGGGACGGAACGGCGAGAACGGCGGTGGCCGAGCTCGGGCTCACACCCAACGTCCACGACAGACGTAAGCAGAGCGGGCAAGGATGACTAGGAGCGCAACGACAGCAAGAGCCCTAGCTGGTGGTGGCCATGGCGGTGGTTAGAGCGAGGGAGAGACCGAGAGAGAAAGAGCGAGTGAGAGATGGGGACAGTGCATGGCAACAGCAGCTCGACGCCCTCCTTAATGCATCGTAGGACAGGACGGGAGGGGTGTAACAGCGTAGGAAGGACGAGAGCGTGGCCGACGAGGTAGGTGAGACGAGCAGCTGTGAACGGGCGAGCAATGAGCAGCGGCACTTTTGTTATGATTTTTAAATGGTTAAACCCCTTTAACTTTACCCAACAAGTATATCACGCAGAAGTCCATACTTCATACTAACCCATAGGAACAAAATATTTAAACACTTTTTTAACTATTTTGCTCAATATAATTCGCGAGAATGGTACTTTAAACATAAATTCAAGCGTTTGCCGATTTAACGAAAAGCGCTTATCTTAACGTCAAGTTATATTTTAGAGCTCCCACAACACTAGTTAACAACACCTATTTTCTAAAAGTTAATTTTGCATTTCCATCTACTAAACTTGTACTTCAGTTTTTATTTGAGTACTAAATACAAGTTATGTTTTATTCTTGTTTATAGAAATTGCTTTTCGTGCCAAACAATTAAAACTACTTTTCCTATTTTCTTGTTAGGTTTTCATTAGCGCATTTAAGTAAACTAACTCACTATATTTATAGATTTACATCTCAGGCCATAATCTCAGTGCTTAGCGAGCTCGTAACACCAGAGGTGTTACAGTAGTGTTTGCATGGCTCTGGGATTCCCTCCATGACAACCCTACATAGAAACAACTATTTGAATGTGCGCCGCTCAACAGAGTAAGTTGTAGAGGTTGCTATTAGAACGATGAAGAGTGAAGACCTATGAGCTCGCTTGCAATGTATATGAGCCAGTAATAAAGAGCTTCCGAGCCTGTCATGTTCCTAGATCTTGTGATACAAGAACGGTGGAACTGTCGCTAGTAGTGTTGGTGTTGTCCAGAGTCTCTATCAGTCTATTTCTCCAAGGATGCTAGCAGAGAGCATGTGTCCAGAGTGGACTAGGATGGAGAGGAGAGATGGTTTAGGCAAAAGATAAGCAAGAACGTAGATGAAAGCGGGGATGGATCCAGTGATCTGGCGGGTGGGGCTCTAGCCCCATACGGTTGCCGGACCCATGGAGCCCCCCTTAGCCCCCCACCCTAGGAATTTTTGCCATGGATGCACCTTGAGGAGAGGCTGAAGCTGTCTGGAGGTTGAAGAAGCCTCCCTAGACATTTTTCTGGATTCGTCCCTAGATGAAAGGAGCCTTGACGTTTTGTGGTTGGAGGAGCAGGGATTCCTCTATGAAGCTAATGCATATATGGACACCACGTGGAGGATGCTTTGCTGGTGCTCATGGAGTCCTAGTGTACTGGGGAATATATGGAGGTGAGATTTGGACATGGTGTGGCTGGATTATATTTAGGCCACGTTAGGTATTGCTCTATTTGATTGTGGAGTACCTTTTTTCCTTCCTCCATGAGCAGCTTCACTGGTGGAGCAAAAACTGTTTTGAATTGAAAAAATGTTTGGTAAAATAACTTCTTATAGTAGATTGAAAGGGAAGCTAGGAGAAGCTAGTATTTTCAGCTCCATCCATCATCCGCCCCTTGTGAGAATGAGTTTTTAGGAATTTCACTTGAGGAATTGTTTCATTCTATTCCTTTTTTTTTGTAAAAAAAAAACCGCTTCAAATAGCTACTGGAGCTGTTAGAAAAGTTGTGCCAAACCGGACCTTATAGTTAGTGTGCACTCTTTGGTCACTTGCTCTAAATAGAGAGTCGTGCTGTTGTATATTCACGACCTTTTCCCCTCTAGCAAATTAATGAAATTGCACTTGTTCTTTTTCTTACATCACATCCACAAAAAATGAAATGAAAGGTAGAAGAAGGGGAGTATTACATATGGTGGAAGCAAGCCCTTGTCTTCGACCTAGTCAAGTAACATTGATATTAACAAGATATATGCACAGTGCACATCAGTTCGGTAGATCAACTCGTTTACACGTGCGCCAATGCTTTTCAAGGGAACTTATTATGCAATGAGCATAATTGAAACATAGTTCAAGAAAGAGGAAGAAAATAGTTTACTTAAGACTTATTTATTATTACTATTATTGTTGAATTTCCATTCTCAACATAGAGGGAAATTCGTAGTCACTTTTTCCTGTTGCGTAAAATAAGGCTATAGGTGAGAACAATAGATGTTGTGATACATCTATCTCTTCTAAGCAACCTCAGACCACAATGAAAACACGATTTTTGTTTTTCTTGAAGACGAATACGATATTGCTCTTTTTTCCAGAATAGAATTTCCTTTTCTGATTACTTCCGATTTAGGTTCTAGATTCATGGAGATATTGAACATCATATAAGTTATCATGCTTACGTATCGATCATTTGAGTCTCCAACAATTATTTCTGTAATTACATATCCGATTTGCTCTATGGACGAACATGCAAGCATACGTTTCGTGTTATTCTTTTTCTTACATCACATCCAAGAAGTAAATTCTCAAATGAAATGGAAGGGGAAAAGACAGAGTATTACATATGGAGGAAGCAATCCCTTGATGACTACCACCTAGCCAGGTAACATCGATATTGAAAGGTTATATGCATAGTGCACATCAGGTTGATAGAGTAGCTAATTGATACTCAAGCATCAACTTGCTCCTTGGTAGAAACCTTGACGTACCCCACCGCGCGCCGATGCCTCGGTCCTCCCCTTGCACTCGTAGTAGAACGCGGTCATGGCGCAGGCTGCAAACAACTGCACGGCGGACATCAAGATGCTGTAGAGAAACCCCAGGAGCAACCCTGCTGCCATGCTAGTAAGTTCGTATCTCTTGGCCAGAGTGTAGACAGGGGTCAAGGTTGCGGCGAGTACGGCAGTCACAGAAATGAAAAGCATGGCCCGTCTGCGCTTCCCCTTCAACAGCCGCCACGCCCG
This sequence comes from Miscanthus floridulus, assembly GCF_019320115.1. Classification (NCBI taxonomy): domain Eukaryota; kingdom Viridiplantae; phylum Streptophyta; class Magnoliopsida; order Poales; family Poaceae; genus Miscanthus; species Miscanthus floridulus. The sequence goes on from NC_089597.1 coordinate 93,700,360, forward strand.
CCCAAAAGCGCCGGCGCCGTGGCAACCGGGCTCAGCCACCGCCACGACGACGGTCAGGGAGCAGAGGAAGGAGAAGTACACGAAGAAGATCAAGGGAACCAGGACGAGCAGCGACCCCACAAAGAACAACACAAAGTATTTCATGATCATGAGGACCATGACCAGAGTAGACATGACACCAAGAAGCACGACATAGGCAATCTCCAGTGCGTAGACGAAGGCGATCGTAAGCACGGGGCCTTTCAGCTGCGTCTTGACTTTGCCAAGGAGTGACCCGAAGGTGTGCAGCTCACCGGAGTATGTCGCGACGGCGGCAAAGAGGACGATGATCTGAATGACTGATCCGATGATGACGGTAAACACAAGATAGGCTGCGCTGGTGAGCAAGAGAGCCCGGGTGTCATCTAGGGTCTTTCGGCTGAGTTGAAGGAAGTCTGGGCTACTGGGATCGGTGCTGTTGAGCGCCTTTGTCTCGAGGTCAATCTCGAATGTGAAGGGCTGGACGATGAGGGGCCTGGATGGCGAGATCGTTGCCGAGGAGGAGTAGATAGTTGGAGGCAGCGGTCATTGTAAAGACAGCTATGAAGAGCCTCCGGTTGTGGCTAGGGAGGAGCAGGCCTTCCTTTAGGAAATTGAAGAACGATGGGGTCGAGCTTTGCCCGGTTGCCATGGCTGGATGCTGGAGCTTGCTAGCTAGCTAGAGAGATAGACAAGGTCGAATAGAAGGTGATGAGAACGAAGTTGGAGGAGTGTATCACAAGTTATAAGCAAATGGTGGAGTAAAGAAAGTAAGAAACATGTTTGGAGAATCAGTAATGCTACTAAGCGGATGTCCGTCGGTCCGGACGGACCGCTCCGCGTTGCTGCCTCTGCCCGGGCCAAATGGCCAGCAGCCCAATTGGCCACCTCACTTATTCCCTCCCTTTCTCTTACACGTGGGCCTGAACAGCTCCTCTTCTCCTTCACACGGAAAATGCAACCGTTGCCTGCTCGTACGAGAGCACGCGTGCTGCTTCCTGCACCCACTCCTCAACCCAGCCCACACCGACCACCTTGACGGGCCGCCACCGCGGGCGCAGGTTTTCATTTTCGGAAATTAAAATTTATCGGGGGTCACAGATAAAGAGCAAAACAGGATATATCAGAAATATCGGACCAAATTCAAATAAAATTTAATTTGAATTTAAGTAAATTTAAATAAATTTAAACAAAATTTGTACAAAAAAGATAGATATTTCCTTATCGGCACCTACGGATAAAGAGGATATATCGGAAATATCAGGAGATTTCGGCCGATATTGGAAACCCGCCGCTCCTTGTCCCCGCACCCCGCCGCCGCGCCGCCGTCCCCATTGCTCCTCGTGGGCATCCTCTCTGACCTCGCCGAGATCGACGGCTCCTTCCAACCACCTTGTGTGGCCAGGCGGCCAAGAGATGGGGCCATAGCTGGCCGGGCTGAAGACAGACGTAGGCACGCTGATCGCTGCCAGGCCATGCCACCGTCCTCGGCCGCCAGCTGGCCAAAACCGGGCGGTCCCCGCTCTGCTCTACGTCGTCCGGAAGAAGAAGGCTGAAAAACGCATGTTGCAAGCATATGTTTTAAGTGTTTCATAAATATGTTGTAAGTGTTTTATAGGAATGTTGCAAAAGTAGATTAGAATGTTACATATATTACAATGGTTGTACATATATGTTGCAAGCTTCTGTTGCTAATGTTTTATCTGTTTTTTCATATGCATGTTGCAAGTGTGTTTATCTTAATGTTGCATATATGTTTCACATATATGTTGCAAGTGTTTTATCTAGATGTTACATATGTTTGCAATGTTTTTAAGTGTTTTTATGTGTTTTTGCAAGCGTTTTATACGCATGTTTAAAGTGTTTCATCTGTCTTCAGACATATGTTGGAAATATTACATCTGGGTGTTTCAAAAGTAGATTGAGTGTTGCATATGTTGCAATGCGTGTAAGAAGGGAGAAGCGGAGGGGGCGCGAGCGGTCCCCTCGCGAGGTCGGGCGGCGCAGGCGTCGTGGGCCCCCGCGTGGGCAGCGGCGGATCCAAAGGGGGGGCTGGGGGGCTCCAGCCCCCCCTAATGGCTTGATTTCAAGCCTAATCACTGTAGCAAAAGTTTGATTTCACCATTAAATTTTTATGCAAATCAACATCTTCATTGTTTTAGCCCCCCTTATCCCGCATCGTGCATCTGCCACTGCACGTGGGCCTGCGAAACACAGGCGTATTAGGCGGGGGCGTGCTTGCACGAGCGAGGACCTAGAGTGCTGGCACGCACGGAAAACAGAGTGCAGCACGGTCGTCCGTTCGGGCTCGGAGAAAACAACCCTTTACGTAGAAAAACTTTATGCCGAACCAATAGAAAAAGTCGCTCTTGTGAGAAGAGTCAGCAGTCAGCACATATAGACTATGTTAAGCGTAGCCATTATTTCTGAAATCTGAAATGTTGCCTAACGCACTTATGCGTTATAGCTGGGTATGTGAAAAGTCTATATTCTACAGAGCATTTTTCTAGGGGTGCACAGTCGTCCGTCCGGGCGTTCGGGCTCGGAGAAAACAACCCTTTACGTAGAAAAACTTGATGCCCAACCAATAGAAAAAGTTACTGTTGTGAGAAGAGAGTCAGCAGTCAGCACATATAGACTATGTTAAGCGTAGCCATTATTTCTGAAATCTGAAATGTTGCCTAACGCGCTTATGAGTTATTTCTACTCCTGGTTCTGAAAAAAATACAATTCTCACTTCCTAATCAGTCAAATAATTTTAAATTTAACAAACTCTATTAAAAAATTACAAACATTTAGAAACCAAATAAATATAATTAGATTAATTATGAAATATATTTTTACGGTAAATATAATTGGAGACACCAATATTGACATTTTTTCGAAAATTTGGTTAAACTTAATTTTTTTTATTTATCCAAAACCTAGAATTGCATTTTTATGGACACAGGCACTACTGGAAACAGAGACTTTGCCGAGTGCAAAATTCTTTGCTGAGTGTCAAAAATTGAGCATTCGGCAAATACCTTCTTTGCCGAGTGCTGCACTCAGCAAAGAATTACACTCGATAAAGATTTCTTTGCCGAGTGCCGGGCACTCGGCAAAGGACTTCTTCGCCGAGTGCCAGACTCTCGGCAAAAGATCGGCACTCGGCATAGGCTAACCCGCGTAACGGTGTTCGGCCACGTCATTCTTTGCCGAGTGCCTGCTGTTAGGCACTCGGCAAAGATTTTTTTAAAAAAAAATTCTTTGCCGAGTGTCCCAGATCTGGCACTCTGGCAATTTTTTTAATACTTTGCCGGGTGCCCCTGGCACGGCTCTCGGCAAAGATTTAAAAAAAATTGTAAAAAAATACTTTGCCGAGTGCCCCGGGCCCGGCACTCGGCAAAGATTTAAATTTTTTTAAATGTCTTTGCCGAGTGCCCTGTGAAGGCACTCGGCAAAGAGGAAATTTTTTTAAAAAAAATCCAAACCCTCTTTGCCGAGTGCCTTATCCGTGGCACTCGGCAAAGACCCCCTTTGCCGAGTGCCATGCCCTGGCACTCGGCAAAGTTTTTTTTGTTTTTGGCTTTCAAATTTTTTGTGCAGCCCTCGAAAAGCACCAGGAACTCCTAGTTATAATTTGGGGATTTTTTATGGCTTTTTGATATATTTAGTTACTTTATTTCATTTACTTGAATTTTTTTGAAAAATATAATTTTGAACTGCACATGGTACGAATAATGAAATTTAATGATTCAAAAAATGATAGTCATGTTACTGAGTGTAGTGTGAGGCCGTATCCAGGAACGTACCCGAAATTTCGGACATCTTATTCACGAAACATGACCGTGAACTTGCGTGCGAATTGTTTTTAAATTCTATAAAAAGCAAACGAAATCCAAAAATCATGAAACTTGTTGAGATGTCATGATATCATATGTGGAGGCTATGATAAAAATTTCAGAAGATTTCGTGTACGTTGTCATGTACGATGCTTACAAACCAGGACATCTCTACACTGAGGTGGCGAGGTCGTTCCATGGGTCAGACCACGATCCGAGCACCCAGGACTTCGATGGAGAGGCCATCATGAGGGCGGGGCAAGGCAAGAAGCATGGGCGGTTCTGGCTTGACGACGGCGTCATCGACACGGCCTCTACTCCCTCTCTCTCCTAGATCCGAGCACGGAGCACGAGTCCGGCCATTCGCACACGGCCGACCGCTGCACAGTACCGAGTCGACGCACTCGAGGTTATTCCTGTTTTACTCGTCATACATTGATCTTTACACACCTTAATTAGCTTTGCATTACTGAAATATTGGAGTGGAATATTGCAGGCTCGGTTGGAACAAGAAATGAGGCAACGTCGGGAGCTGGCGGCCCAGCTAGACGCCGAGCGGACCGAGCGGCAGGCCCAGGCGTAGAGGCTGACGGACATTACGGAGTTCCTACAAGGGCTTGGGCAACGTGTGGGCTTGTCTCTACCACATGGGCTATTGGTTCCACCTCCGCCTTCGTGTCCTGCAGCTGCAGCTACTCCTGTGAGTATGAAAGTTTTTTTTCTTTCGCTTGTGCTTTGCTTGTATGGCCTCTACCTTCCTAGATTAGCTATCTAAATAATCTTGTCTCACATGCAATCTTTACTCCTTTGTGCAATCTCCATCTGACGGTGGTTCGAATAATTCACCTCATGCACCTCTGAATGATGTAACTGGGCCTTCACCATAGTCGCAGTGCCCGAGATGAGTGCACATTGTATTTTTTTCATTTGTAGTTCACTTGGTGATGGACTTTGATATACTTGTGATGCACTTATGAACTTTGATGGACTGGTGGATTTATTTGGATGGACTTGAGCACTTATTATTATATATGTGATATATATTGTGATGGTGTGTGGATGGATGTGTGGATGGATGAGATATATATGTGATGGATGAGATATATATGTGATGGATGAGATATATGATTGTATGAATTTATTTGTCATGATGGAATGTAAAAAAAATTAAAAATGGCCGTTTTGGGTCACTTTGCCGAGTGTTGCACTCGGCAAAGGACCCCTTTGTCGAGTGCCATGGCCACAGCACTCGGCAAAGCTGGGAAAATGGGCTGATGGAAAACTATTTTTCCAGCTTTGCCGAGTGCCATGACCATAGCACTCGGCAAAGAATTTTTTAAAAAAAATTCCAACTTTGCCGAGTGTCGGCCAGAGGACACTCGGCAAAGAATTTTTTTAAAAAAAAAATTCAAACTTTGCCAAGTGCCGGCAAGAGGGCACTCGGCAAAGATTTAAAAAAAATTCAAACTTTGCCGAGTGCCGGCCAGAGGGCACTCGGCAAAATTTTTTTTAAAAAAAAATTCAAACTTTACCGAATGCCGGCCCCAGAGGGCACTCGGCAAAGATTTTTTTTTAAAAAAAATTCAAACTTTGCCGAGTGCCGGCCAGAGGGCACTCGGCAAAGAATTTAAAAAAAAATTCAAACTTTGCCGAGTGCTGGCCCAGAGGGCACTCGGCAAAGAATTTTTTTTAAAAAAAATTCAAACTTTGCCGAGTGCCGGCCCAGAGGGCACTCGGCAAAGAATTTTTTTTAAAAAAAAAATTCAAACTTTGCCGAGTGCCGGAAAGAGGGCACTCGGCAAAGAATTAAAAAAAATTAAACTTTGCCGCCGTGACGGCCGCTTTTCTTTACCGAGTGCCCGATAAAAGGCACTCAGCAAAGAGGGCTTTGCCGATCAATTTTTTGTCGTGTGTTCTTTGCCGAGTGCAATTTGGCCTTTGCCAAGTGCCTCAGGCACTCGGCAAAGAACCTGAGTTCAGTAGTGAGGGAGTAACTCTTTCTAACAGTGACACCCTCTTTTCTCTTAATACTGAAACATGAAAAAAGAGAGAAAGGGTATATTTTGTGGGTTAGTTTCCTGGAATCTTTGTGAATAAAAGTCAATTCGCCTCTGATGCGCAAAAAGAAAAAGTCAATTCGCCTCTGGATCCTAGACCACTAAATCCTGACGCTCTTAGTTCTTAATAACTAGTAATATGGCTTGCGCAAATAGCACAGCTAGCTACCTTTTTTCATTATTATAACATTTGGATTTTTCTCTCTTGAAAATATTGCATGTAAACAGTTTTTATTTTTTTTGTTTGATTGTTTTGATTCATGCTTCAAACGTACTCATTGCATCTATCTATCAGTACGAACTTTATATAGCATTTGTTCAACAAAATTTTTTGTGGCTCAAAGCTAATATTGTATCTCTTCTATCTTACTTTTTTCCTCGTGATATCTTATGCATGTTCAACTTCTATCCATACTAAGGGCATGTTTGTTTGGATTTCCTCGGAGCTTTTGGACCCTCAGTTTTGGAACATTCCAAAAGCTAAATAGTTCTTGGAAGCCACAAGGCAGAAGCTCCTCAAAGTGAGTTTTTGGGTTTTGGCTAATCGGTGCTTTTTTGGTTTTTGAAAGATCCCAAAGCTAAGGTCCAAAAACTCTCAGGAAACTGAAACAAACAGAGCCTAAGTTTTGACAGCCTTTAGTTTTCTTTTAGCAACCTCCATTTTGCCCAATAAAATCACTAACCAAAGCATTCATTGTCCCTCTTCTAACTTTAAAGTTTGTACCACGGTAGTGCAATTCTATTATGGATTGTATTGTAGTTACTTTTTTCTCCCAAAATATAATCGGATTCATCACAATGCCGCATGTCTGTTGAAGTCCCAACTACCTCAAACCTTTCCTGAAACCACAATGCTATCCTATCATGGTGCCCACACCCAACAATGCCTAAGTCTTCCCAAAGAAACCATGGAACCAACACCGGTGACCTGCATATCTTAGGCATGCTAACCTTGACACTCTACTGCAGACTATCTGATGAGAACATCACTCCTTCAAATACACTCCACCATCATTTGGTCCGTTGGGCCATATATCGTCTTAGAGCCCACTAGGGCTGCGTCCAGGGGTGATCACGCCCAAGACTTTATAATTAGTCACCGTCGCTCTTGTTAGGGTTTGGGTTTTGTTGCATTCCTGTTTTCCTTGTGAAACTGACGTTGTTCGCCACACATGCTATCGCCAAGATCGACTATTGTGGACCAGGACCCCATTCTTGAACTTGTTTGCCTATGCCGACTAGTCCTTTCGAATTAGGACTTGAACCTCCTATCAGTTTCAAAAGCTTCACATATACTTGCAATTTAAGATTGTGTTCATCCCGTACTTTCTTGCATTCTTGATTCGCTTATAGAAAAGCCTTCTCAGCGAGGTCGGTCGCATTGTGCGTGGTTGATAACCAACGGAGTAGTGGCGTAATGTTTATGGGGATCCGAATCAGACTTGGTTCGAAGCCTAGATCATGAATGTCGAGTTCTCCACTAATTGAAGTTGTCATACCTATCAAAAGATCCGGCCACACCAACATCACTATCCAATATGATGTCACTACATATGTTCCCGATTTGGACCAGCTTTTGCAAAGGAAACCTCCTAATGATGCTGGTTGTGTTACTCATAATCTTCTATTGCTTCTGCATCGAGGAATCTATGGGCTAACTTGACTTAAGATATCAAAAGTCGATATACTTTTTGTAATTTGGTGATAATATCGGCCGGCAAGGCCACTGCCATAAAGGCGCCAGATTTAAACAATAATTGAAGACGATGATTTCTTTGGGCCCTTGTTGCAGTGTTATATAGACCTTGAAATGTTAGTTGTGAAGGGTTTGGAGGCATTGCAAAAGGCGACAAAAGAGACCTTTGTCGGTGTTTAATGACCGGCAACTCATCATGAGGTTATCCGGGACGATGTTCGAAGGGCTTCGGCGTACACAGAACTCGACATTAAATGCAAAGAGATGAACGGTTTATACTGGTTCGGGCCCTCATAATCGAGTAATAGCCTTTACGTCTAGTCGACGTGTAGCCTTTTACATTGGATTGATTGGTATGATTGTTATGGTTAAAGGGGGTGCAACGTACCTCTCTTTATATAGGGGAGAGGGTAAGGGTACGTATCTAGTTCTAGTCGGTTATAATAAAAGAATCCTAATCCTATTACAGAATCTAGCTTTCTTAGTAAACCGACTAAGTTGATCTTGATAGCTTGAAGGCCACACCACCTTGCCTCGCGTCCTTCAGCAGATTGTGGACCAGCCCTGGGCCCATCCGAGTGGTAACCCCTATGGGGAACCCCTAGGACCCTGGTCCATCAAGCCCTCGAGCATGTCATGGTTGAACTTGGAAGCCTTCTTGTTCCTCCAGGTCTTGCCGAGTAGAAACAAGCATCGTCCAAGTGCTTTCATGAGTGAAGACATGAGGTGCTCTTTCAAAACTTCGAGTGTTGTGCGCTTTCCAAGAAAGTGCACTCACTGAGTGTAGCCCCCAAGCCTCTTGCTTTTTGGAACAAAGAGTTGGAGGGTCTAAAAGAAAAAACATCCATAGAGGATATGTACCCTATAGAACCCGAGCCTGTGATCGAGTACGTGTACTCGAGAGAAGGATCTTATAAGAGAATATACTCAAGGATGCAAGTGTAAGCAATAATTGTCGTCTTGTATGCTTATGAGAAAGTAGGTAAGACTTATCAAAGTCACATGCTAGGCTGTTACCGTCGATACAAAAGATGCTTAGAATATGTAGTCGAATATGCCAACAGAGATGTTGTCTAGTGTATTGTTGCCTCACATGTGCTAGGAGAAGGCTGTGCTGCACACTGAAAAGGTGTAGTGGGACGTACTGTACCCTTGTAGTGTGGCATGTGAGCTTGTATTGGAGTCAGAAACTTGACTGTTCTCTCCCCCGTGAATGTAGTCCCTGTAAACCACCCTGGAGCCTATAAAAACCCTCCTGGCGAGCACTTGAACCCCATCGAAAGAAGAAACAAAGTAGCTCTGAGTTTGTAGCTTGCGGATATGGTGGTTAGTGAAGTAGACCAGCCCCCAATAGTACTCGGCTAGTACAGCCAAGTGTTGTAGTGACTAGAAGAAGTCTTGTGATAGGGTTTAGAGGTAGGCTAAACCCACAGTTGTGCATAGTAGAGTAGCCTGGAGCTGTAACTAGAAGTCTTGTGACGGCTGATCGAGTAGCACTTCCAGCAGTCCCATGTCAGTTCTTCTAGCATGCCTATCGATGTCTGTCCATGAAGGGTCGCACCCTGACCCGAACGTGTACATATGGCGTTGGCTGGGTGGCAAGACGTGCGAAGAGCTCATCCTGCATACTAGCCAATAGGTCGCCTCCTGCAGCAGCTATGCCCCCAAGGGTAGTCGGCCAACAAATGTTCATAGTCGAATAGTCTACTCGAGGTTCTAAGCTAGGACATACTGCACTTGTGTTATCTATCCGGATGCACTACTCTTCCCCTCTTGGATCTAGGTGCATTGGGTACGAAAGTACCTACTAAGAAGCACTTAGAGTATGAGTACTCTATCATAGCCGAGTAGGTGTTGTATTTGCTTGTAATTTTTTGAGAATCCTCATATCCAATATTTGTACTCTTCTAAGAAAAAATTCTTCATAAATCTGAATTGTCTTGAATCTTTGATGCTTCATAATGCGACTGCTGTGTAACCGCATGGTTGTTTAGACTGAGACGGTGAACCACGTGAACGGCATGATGCAGTTTAATGTGGAAGTCAAAGAACCATCTAGGCCGTTGAGAGGCCCAGTAACTGCGTTGTGTCATCTTCACACTGTAGCGACAGAGAAGTCAGAGGGCCAGTTGGGCTGTAGCAGAAAGCCCAGTAACTCACTATCATTGAGTCCATACTTGACCGTATCTATAAATAATCCCCACAGTAATTGAGGGTTTGTTACCCTTTTCACTCACACAACCGTCGTCAGTGTTCTTGCTCTTTGCGCACTCCAAAAAACCCTAGCCGCCATCCGTGAATGCGAGTGAAAAAGTTTGTAAATTTCCATGTGATGGCAAAATCGAAGAACACTGCCGCCGCCACTTCTACTCCTGCATCGAAGGAACACAAGAATCCAGCAGGCGGGGCAGATCCGTATGCCGCGAAAATTAAGATTTGGGAAGAGTCGACTGTCAAGGAGGAGATGCTGATCAAGTTCCACGAAGATGGAATGCTGCCAAAGAAGAATCTCGCCGAGTGGAAAGCGCCTAGTAACCATCGTGTCCCTGAGCTTGAAGAGGGTGAGATAGTGTTATTTACCCCTTTCGTCGAGCGGGGATTAGGGTTGCCTGCTTCTGATTTTTTCTGCGGATTGCTGCATTATTACAGCATCCGTATGAACCATCTGAACCCCAATTCTATCCGTCTATTATGCTATTTCTTCAAGCTGAAACCCCACCCGGATGCCACCAATCCAAATGTAGTGGGTGGAGCACGGTTCTAGTTTAGGATAGGGCGAAAGGTAGAGTACCTGACATATATCCTAAGGGCTTGTTCGTTTGCAACGGATTAATTCCATGGGGATTCATTCCAGAACCAATCTACACAGCTGTGTGCAGGGTGATTGCTAAGTTGCAGGAAGCGTCCATGGGGATTTATTCCGTTTCACGTAGTCTCCGCATGTTCTTCTGCACATAGCATCCGAACGGATTTGTTCCGGGACACTAGAGGTCAGGATTGATTCCAGGCGAGATGACTGAGTTTTTTTGCTGCATGTAGCCTCCGCAAGATCCTTAAATAGCCTATTGGTGCACACATTTTAGAAAGGAAGGTGGATTGAATCCAGGCCCACAACCGAACGAGCCCTAAAGGATTCCAACAAGAAGTGGAACAGTAGGTGGTTTTAGTCTAGCAATGTGTTGCTCTCCATGGAGATCCATTCTAACGAGCCCCCCTAGGGTAAATTCCTTTTGGGATCAAGAGAACCTGATGATGGAGGATTTTGAAGTCATCTGTCCTCATATTGCACAGATTGTCGTGCGCCGCAAAGCTGGCCTGACTGGAGAAGGCGTAGCTGCCAGTTGGTTAGGACGCCGAGTACAACCCTTACAGCAGAGGCTGAATTATGGGTTTGAGTACACGGGACCTGAAGACCCAGGCCGTGTAACCAAGGAAAGGCTATCTGATGCTGAGTTGCTGGATCGACTGCAGCACATGTTTGCTCAGTTGAAAGTACTACCCACAGCGAAGAACGAGTATTCCGCTGCAAACCCGCCACCAAATGTAAGTTTCCTTGGATATTCTTTTTAATTGATTAAGGCCGAGAACTGCAACTGATACTGTGCTGTGTCTATCTATAGCACTTGGGGCATAACTTCATGGATCTCCCCCCGCTGCCACCACCACCGCCAGCTAGGAACACCGGCACCGGTGCTCGGAGTGCTGCGAGGGTTGGGGAAGAGTCGGTGGACTCCGAGGCCACCCTGACAGACAACCCGGGCGACCGGAAGCAGGGTGGTGAAGCTGAGAAGAAATAGGCGTGAAGCTTGAGTGTGGAGTCAGAGGACACCACGCCCTTGCAGAGGAGGCCACAAATGGCTACGCGTAAGTAGCGTGAAAGTGCTGCGCAACAAGGTAAAGATTTCTTCATCTTGTGAGGCACTTGAAAGAGTAGCAGTTTGTTTGATAGTTTTGTCTGATGACTGAAGAAGCAGAGCTGGCTACCAGGAAGGTACTTGGGAATACCACAAGCCCTGATGTGGTGGCCCTGATCAAGAGCCATCTCTTGGAAATTCCGAATCTCAGAGATGACAACATGTCGTTTGGAGGCACAATCCCCCTTGCCTCGAGAAAGCTATCAGCTTTTAAGAAAATCCATGAGATGTAAGTGTAATAACCATCAGCCTGTTCGTTTCGGCTGAAACGACTGAGGATTATTACTGCTAGCTAGTTTAGTGTGAGAGAAAAATACTATTCTGGCTTATAATCCACGATTGTTTACGACCAAACGAACGGGCTGCATATAAATCTGTACTCTGCTATCTCTGCATTATTAACTCCTCATAAATTGGACCGTTCAGCAAAGAAAAGGCAGCGCCGCGCCATGATACCAACCCTGTGTTGTAGAAGGAGGTGCCGATAAGCAACCTTGAAGTGGATCCGACGCTGAGCAAAGCAGCTGCTGAACCTGTTCCAAGTGTGGAGGTACCAGGTAGCTCAGCTATGGCTGAGAGGCAGGCTACTCAGATTGAGCAGCCGGGTGGCACTCGTTCACGCCTGGAGTCATATGCTCCTAGCCTGGCTCGAGCAAGGTTTTTTTTATCGGCCGAAATTCATGGAAATTTCCGAAATTTCCTTTCTATCCACAGGGTCCCATAAAATTTGACATCGGCCAAATTTTTCCCTTCTTTCCTACTTCCTCACAGACAACCCAAATTCAGCCGTGCGACAATCCCACACTATAATGTTTTATTCTTGTTTTTATCTGTGAACAAGTGATGTTTAATAGCTTAGGAATAGTTTCAAGTCAAATTCTACGGAATTTTTTCAAAATAATTTGAAATTTTTTTTGAATTTGGTTCGATATTTCCGATATATCTTGCTTATCCTATTTATCTATGACCTCCAATAAATTTTTATTTCTGATAATGAAAACCTTGGGCTCGAGCCAGGGAAGCATGGAGCGTGGCCACCGCGAAGGCCACGGAGTTTGATTCCATCTTCAAGGTAAGTCACATCCTTCTGACTGTATAAGCATCGTTAATACCTAGTAACATTGTATAATGTTGGATGAGTAGCTTGCTGTTCAGGAGCTGGAAGTGAGGGCGTCGCAGCAGGAGCAATTGATACATGCCAACTTGGCTGCCGAGGTTGCCCGTTTAAAACAGCAACATTCTGAAGAGTAGGCTGCCGTGGAGCGCTGACGCACCGAGTCAGTTTAGGCCTTATAGGCCCAAGTGGATGAGATTAGCCAAGCTCTGGAGGCCACCAAGCTAGAGCAAGATCTGACCATGACTGATCTAAAAGCTGCTCATGATGGTCAGAGGAAGGCTAAGGAAACGTACGAGGCCAAGAGTCAAGCTCTGGTCAAAAAATTGAAAGGTAACTCTCCTTGTCATAACACCACTGGCCGAGTAAATTTAAGTTAACTGAAGCCATGTTTATACCATGTAGATGCTGAGAATCTTGCTGAGCAGCACCGCAAATGGGCAGAAGAGTATTTGCAGGCCTTTAATCGGAAGTATAGAGAGCTCCAAGAGGTTGGAGGAGCGCAGGCCGTATTAGAAAAGAGTAAGCAACTCCATCTAGGTGCTGATAGAGATCTCGTGCAGGCAATGAAGACCACCTAGGAGGCCGTCACTAAAGCGAAGGCATTCAATGAGAAATGGCAAGATCTGCGTACATCAATGCTGCCTGTTCTTCAATTCTGGAAGGACGATGGCGACGAGGCACAGCCAATGGTAGACTTGGTGAAGAAAATCCCAGAGCGGGCTAATGCCTATGCAAGGTCATCGGCAAGAGATGCGGTTGCACATGTTCTCCTTGCCACCCGGCTGGTGAACCCTGGAGTGGACCTGACACCTGTTGGCGAGTTACAATCTTCTCGGTACTCTGCGGAAGAGTACGCCGAAGCTGAACGAGCTGCAGTGAGAATAGTTGACCGCTTTATGGATCAATTGGATTTAAACAGCGATTAAAAAGGCATGGGACCCATATCAAGAGTAGGAGGATTTACTCACGAGTCCGGCTAGGTGCTGGAGTATAGACTGTACTCAAACTCTTAAATTTCTTGATAAGCCCGGTCCCCTTTTTGGGATAAACTTTTGTACTAAGCCGGGTACCCGCTGGGACTTGGCTTTTTGTTTAAAGTTGTTTAGACTTGCTAATCTATGAGTAAGATTGTAGTCTGTTTAAGCTGGATTTTGTCTTGTGTAGTCCTTTGGAAAGGTGCATAAGACTGATTAGCCGAATAAAAGATGATCAACATAGTCAATATGATTAGAATCAAGTTAGACCCTTCTGTCGATGTTAAGTGTGCAATGCCACTTGTTCAAGGAGCCTTTCAAATGATTGTTTGATGTTAGGATCCTGTCCCGTAGCCAACGAATCAGGTGCCTTGCTTTCGAAAATCACCCTACCCTGGACGACATGTAATAGTTAGATTAAATGTCGATAATTGGCTCCCGGCCAAATATACATAAGCCATCCAAGTAGGAGGCGTATCTCATAATAGAACTAGATAGCCTAGTACTCGGTGTACAGAGTAAAAACTATGTAACGAGTGAATTTATCAAGATTGGAGATGTGTAGCTGCGTAAGCGTCCAGCTGTATATCTCATGTATGATGTTTTAAAGGCTAAGGTGTGTAGAACTGGGAAGTTGTGTACCTTGCATAATAGTAAAAAACGGATGCATCTAGCGAAGAACATTGAGTTTGTATTAGTAACAAAGAATCTTGAGTACATAAGCAAAAAGACTGAATTTACTAAAAAAGAAAACTACTTAAATACTATTAAGCGTAAAATCTCCGTAGCTGGTCGATGTTCCAGAAGTTAGGCACGGGATCTCCATCCACTGTGATTAACTTGAAGGAGCCTAGCCGAGTGACTTTAGAGACGATGAAGGGGCCATCCAAGGGACTGAGTAACTTGTGTCGTCCTGCAGTATTCTGGATACGCTTAAAGACTAAATCTCTGACTTGAAAAGTGTGAGGGAGCACATTTTTGTCGTAGTGACGACGCAAGCCTTGTAGGTATCTGGCAGATTGGAAGAGTGCGTTAAGCTTGACTTCTTCAGCACTGTCGATTTCTAGTCGCCGGGTATCATCTGCTTCGCCTTCGTCATACTGTTCGACCCTGGGAGAGTTCCATATCAAGTCTGCTGGTAAGATGGCTTCTGAGCCATAAGCCAGGAAGAAGGGTGAATACCTTGTCGCTCTACTCTGCTGAGTACGCAATCCCCAAACCACTTTGGGTAACTCATAGATCCACTTGCCGTGGTAATCCTTAAGTTCATCGAACAGCCTAGGCTTTAATCCAGCTAGCAATAGCCCATTAGCCCGTTCAACTTGGTCGTTAGCCTGAGGATGAGCAACAGAGGCATAGTCGATGCTGATGCCGCAGTCTTGAGCCCAACTTCTGAACTCAATAGCTGTGAAGGGTGAGCCGAGGTCCATAATGATCTGATTGGGCGTGCCGAATCGGTACATAATATCTAGCATGAACTCGACTGCCTTGGTAGCGTTGAATTTGATGACCGACTTGTACTCTATCCACTTAGTAAACTTGTCCATGGCTACGTAGATGTACTCAAAGCCACCCGGAGCGCATTTGAGAGGGCCCACCATGTCAAGCCCCCAGCATGAAAAAGGCCATGACTGTAACAACCCAGATTTTTGTGCAACCCAAAAATGCGAATTTTTTAAAAAATTTCCTGCAATGTGTGTTGCATGTTGTCGCTAGGTCAAACCCAAGCCACATTCCTTCCTTTCTCGACCTAACTTCAAGCTTAGGACTTCGTAATCTTGTGCACATATATAGTTTAGTTGCATGTTGAGTGCCTTGAGTTGGATCTTTGTTGGGGTTTGTTGATTGATTGCTAGTTAGCTTTAAGACCCGCAGAGCAAAATAGGAAAAGCCCTTCTTTTCCCTTGGGCCCCAAACCACCCAGCCGGTCCTCTACACCCTCAACTCGCGCAGGCCCAGCCTCCCTCCCCTCCTTCGGCCCAAGGCGAAGCCCCACAGGCCCTGCTCCACCTGGCCCGTCCCACAGAAGTGGCCCAGCTCTCCCTGCCCTTCCCTTGGCCCATCACGCTGCCCACCTAGTCCAGTCGCCAGGGCAGCCCAACTCCCTCCAGCTGTTGATCACGTGCGCGGCACGCACTGGAGGAAGCCCCCGCCGCTCCTTGCACGCACGCAGAAGAAGGCGCCGCCAGCCCGAGATCCTCACGTACATGCCCCTGTACGACTACCGTCTGCGGGACCCGCTCGTAGCTGCTGGGGAAAAGCAAGTCGTCTTTCTCCTCGCCTCGCCGTCATATCCTCCCCTCGGCTGCGCTCGCTCTTTTCCTTCCGTCGCTTTTCTCCTTCCGCCGTCTGCCGCTACAAAACCCGGATGAAGCCAAGCCGCTCGCCTCGCGAGACCTCGACCGTGGACCCCGCCTTGACCGCCCGGACCAGCGCCGTAGCCCGCTCCCCTTCTGGAACCTTCCCAGCCTTGCCACCTACCCGCGACCCGGATACATGCCGCGTGTCGCTACTGCATGGACGCCGAAGATCGCCGCCGCCCGTCCCATCTCCTGCTCCTCGCGAACCCTAGCCGCAGCGCTATAAGAACCTCGACCAGCCTCGCCCTCACCCTCTCCCTTCCCCAGCCGCCACAAGCCTCTCCACTCCTCTGCCTCCTTCCCGTTTCCAAGAGAGCCATAGCCATGGCGCCCGGAGGCCAAGGCGATGCCGGCTACGGCACCTCCGCGGCGCCCCTGCAGCACCGCCTCCGCGACCGCGCTGCCGACATCCCCACGGCGTCCGTCTTCCTCGAGCCGCGCCTCAACCGCGAGACCACCCCGACGTGCACGGCGACCTCACCACGGACGCGACGCCGCTGCGAAGCTCTGCCTGCACCAGGCCTCGCCACCGACGACCGCGCGACTTCACCGCACTCAATCCACCACCGCACCACGATCGACGTCACGCCGATGACTCCACAGCCTCGCCGATCGCGCCGTCCACCTCGTACCCCGTCGCTAAGCCACGCCGTTCGGAGCCCGCGCGTGCGACCTCGCCTCTGCCTCGCGTGCACCGAAGACAGCGACGCCAAGCCACCGTCGTCCTTCGTCACGACCACCACGACGTCTGCACGGCGACCGTCCCGGACCACCAACCTGTAGCCGAAGCCGCCTCCCTGCCGAGCGATGGAACACCGGTGAGCAACATCCTTGCCAAAGCTCCTGTTTTTCCGTTCCCTATCGTCGCCCTCGCCTGAAGATCTTCCTACGGTGAACCAGACATGGCGTGAGGCCGATCTTACAGTTAGCAACAAGGGAACGCAATGCAAGCTAACCTAGAGCACAAGCCAAGTCCTTTCGGACCTTCACCAAACACCTACGGAGGCGCCATTGCCGTTCGTGCTCACATGCCACGAGCCGCGGACACGCGCCGCCACAGTGCAGGCACGCGCACGAGCCTCACCGCCACACCCCCACGGCCTCATCATGTCGTCGTTCGGCGTGCCAAGCGGCGCTCACGCACGATCCGCCATAGCCTGACGCTCGCGGTGCACACGAACAGCATGGCGGCGAACCGGCCCTTGCCGATGCCGCCGCTTGGACAACCATGCACGTGCACTCGCTAGCCTAAGACCTCTTTTTTGCCTCGCCATCACAGCCACGCCACCACCTTGCACGCACCCACGGTCCTGCCGGAGATGCGACGCCATCGTGACTTCGCCATGACTGTGACCTCACACAAGCTCGAACCTCAGCACCTGGGCCGCCGGCCGCAGAACGCCGTGGACGCCATATGCCCCTTGAACCCGCATGAGCCCAGAGCCTCGCGGCCACATGACCTTGCACGCATGACCGTCGAACGCGAAAGACAAGCACCCTTGGCGACCCTTCGAGCTTCTAGCCGAGCACCATGGCCGACCACCATCATGCCCTAGCCAACTCACCGGACCCTGCAGCCACCTCTGGCCGCCTGCAGCTGGCTCATGGCCGGCCACAGCCATGTCTGGCCTAACTGTAGCTGCATCCGGCTGGCCGCAGCTGGCTGTTGCGTGGCTACAGCCGACTACAGTAGGCTGCTGCTGGCTACAGCCGGCCAGAGCAAGGCTCAGCTGGCCACGGATGTCTCCGACAAGCCCTGAACTGTCACCACCACATACACGAGTGCGCTGAGGACGCCATGGCCTAGCCACGACCCTGACCGAACCCTCGGATGCTGCGATGACACGGGACCTCCGCCACGGCCTTTACCGTAGTCAACTGTGTAGAAGCCCAGGGACCCACCTTGCGCGCCTAACCAAGCCAAAGGGAGCATCGTCCCCTTGACCGCACAAGACGTCGCATCGCCATGGTCACTGTGGCCAAGCACGACCGTGCTCACTCAACTTGAGCCGATCCGAGCCAAGCCTAAGGCCCTTTGTCGGTTTTGTCACGACATCCGAGTACCCATGGCCTTGGTTGTCCCATTGTTGGAGCTAAGTTGATCACATGCGCCACCATAACTCGGCCATAGCACGACCGAATAGAGACCCAACCTACAACCTGTGCAACCTACCTCGTGCTTCGAGTGTGGTAATGCCAAGACTAACATGCAACCCGTGAACCCTACATCGGTTCCACTTGACAGCCTCGCCTTTACCCAATCCTAACCTAGCATAGCTTCGCCGTGTCCAACCATTGTAGCCATGAGAACCTAACACCAACATTAGGGGCCTATCGACCCTATGTCTATGTTGAACCTAGTCTCGCCATGGCACCTAACCTAGATCTGAAGCCACCTTGTGCCTACCATGTTCCCTGGCCTTCTATTAAACCCCTAAAGGCACCATAGCTTAGATCGAGCCATAGGTTCACAACCATGTATGAGTGAATTTGGTTCTTCTTCGTTCTTTTGGCTCTTTGTGATAATCCTTAGTTTATAGGGATACCGGTTGGACGTGCGTCAGCTTTGGAGGAGGACCCGTGGAGTAGAGCTGACCTTGGAGGTGGAGGTCCACGCCGATCGACTACACCAACTAACGGAGACTTGTACCACTACTACCTCGACATCGTAGGTGTCATGACAGCACCTTTTACTTAGAGAATCCTATTAGGCATTGCAAAGTAGAACTGCTAGCGCTTTACATTTATTCCTTTGCTAGAATATGTGATGCATGCTACTGCCTGAGCCTTGATTGCCTTGATTGAAACCACTTCACCCTGATCACCTAGCTCTGCGCTCGCACTTATATATGCATGTCTGCTTGCTTGCATTTAATCCATCATAATTACATATATTCCTTGTTATGTGATATGTGATGGATGTTTGGATGTTGTGGATGGTGGTTGGGGTTTAGCCGTGAGGCACCCCCATGAGGTATGGTTTGATACGTGACGGGAGCGGTGAGTCCCGAGTGGGTGGTGGTGATGTGAGGAGTTCTAGAGGTTTTCCTTATCCTCGACCTAATTCTTTGGAGATACTGGCTAGAGTGAGAGGTTGTTGTGGTGTATGGAGTGCACCAAGGGTAGTTCCTGTGGTGGGAAAACAGAGTCCTAGAGGGATGATGGTCCTCAAGGGACATTGGGATGAGGAGTTTATGGATGGATAGATCACCTCTGTGGGGTGAGTCTAGTGCTCTGAGGACACACGGATTGGTGGAAGATGCTCGCTCTAGCCAACCTAAGGACTGACGTAAGTTGCAACCATAAATCACAGGATACTTTCATACACACCACATGCCTAAATGGGTATGGCCCGTTGCCCTAGTAGTGCCAGTCTCTGTGGGAGTGAGTAGGCACGCGGTCTGTGGCCCTGTGCAATTAGTGTGAGGAGGGCAGGGGTTACTCCATGATACCTCGACGACACGACCCCCAGCTTATATAGTGGCATCTATATATCTTTGCTCTTGCTGGTGGATAGAACTGGTGTTAATCGGCCTAGTATGCGGTGGCGGTGTTCATCGCTGATGGTGATTCATCGGTGGTGTTCATGTGGGGTAACAGTGTACTCTCTATAGAGGTTAATAATATATACGTATAGCCATGGTCTCGGATATGATCACTTACCTATGTGCAGGGTTTAGCTCACTAGCTTCTCTTGTGCTTTGCTTCTCTCCCCCTAAAGATAAGGTCTAGCTTGAGGCTGTTGAGATGAGGCGCGTGCTGAGGCTGCCTCGTCGACTAGACTGAGAGATTGAAGATGTTGTGAGGGATGATGAGTGGTGACTTGTGATGGTGATGAGTGGATGGTGAGAATGAGAGTGTGGTTTGGGACTTGAGAAGATATTATTACTTTTGATGCTATTCTACATGTGCTAAGGATGCAAACCACAGCAAAACTATTAGGATCGCCAGATCCCTTTATTTTCTATTTTACACTAAAGCTCATCGGTGTTGACCATGGCATGCATACATCTGGTGGTGTGCAGATTTCTTGACTTGCAGTGATTTTGAGATTAGTAGTTAGTTTCGTTCTACACTCAAGGATGCCTCTGGATGGGAGATCACCAAGCTTCGCTTCCATGATAGAATAACGATGTTTTGTATGTTGTTAGTTGTATCCAAAATATTGTAACATAATTATTTGTGCAATCTGATGTTGTATGACTATGTAATCAGCTGTAAATTGGACGCCCGTGATAGCCGAGATATCCTGGGACTATCACAGAGGGGCAAAAGGGTTGAAATTTCTATTTTGGAAATCCCGGTCTGCTATAATGATAGAGGGATGCATATGAGGTTGTGCGCTGGAACGTGGGCTTGCTTGGAAAAACATTGACAACCTTTGTAGTGTTGTACCAACTCTTCTGTGTCTTTGAGTGCTGTAGGCTAATAGTACCCGGATCTGAATGCCTTGTCAACTAAAGTTCTGGAGGCAGCGTGGTTACCGCAACACCTAGAATGGATTTCTTCTAAGATCTTCTGTCCTTCTTTAGGTGTGATGCATTTGAGGAGAACACCAGAGGATGCGCCCTATTGGTAGAGCCTGTCTCTGACTAAGACATAGTTCTTACTTCTATTTGTGATCTGCTCTGCTTCTACCATGTTGTCAGACAATTTATGGTCTCGGATATAGTCAATGAAGACTTGTGTCCACACCGGGTTGATTACTAGCACTTGTTCATCAGGAGCTGGAGTATTGGTTGATGTAGCAACTTCTTGCTTGATTGAGGGAACGTCGAGTTCTTGAACAAACACACTAGCCGGTACCTGAGCTCTGTCTGATCCTAACTTGGCCAAGACATCATCTGCAATGTTAAGATCTCTTATGACATGATGGATTTCTAAGCCTTGAAAATGCTTCTCAAGTTTGTGGACTTCTGCACAGTAAGCATCTGTTGACATTTCTTAGCATCACTCTTAACTAAGTTTTCATCCCTAGCATGATGCTAGAAATGCGTTGTTGGTAATTATGAGAACACTTGTAAACTATATATATAAGGTATCCATAAGCGCACAGATAATATACCATTGTAGCATTTCACCCGAGAGTATACCGAGTATCGTTATTTATAATTTATCCACAGGGAGGAGCTATGGGGTTATGCTGGCATAGAGATATTGACAAATATGTATACTTATGATAAAACCACTCTTATGCTATGGCAGGGGTAAGTCAAGTGATAAATAAATGATAAGTTAAGGTAATAATAATATTCCAAAGATAGAAATATATACTCATAAAATGTAGTAAGGCTAAGCAGGAGATTCGTTAAGAGTAAAAGATTCCTAAGTCATTACTCATATACTAAGTCTTTTATACACCCAAGTATATACACTCTCATCTATAGTATAACTAACTTTGGATCTATGCATAAGGAACATTACTAAGGAAGATTAAGAACAGAGCTTGCCTTCCTTCGCAATCACGTTCTACGTGCTCTACAAATGGGGAGTGGACTATAAAGGACTCAACGGGAGTGTCACATCCGTGATCTACCACATGACCTAGAGTGCAGAAGGCATCCGTAGGCAAACAATATCTAAGCACCATGCTTACATAATGTCGACCACTTAACTCACTCGAGTACTGAGCTAAGAGCTTTGCGAACATATGCATAAATTCATCATCAATCATAACTATATCAAGCATACAACTAGAGCAAACTAGGAACATAATAAATAGTAACATAATATTAAAGTAGCACAAAGTCATAAATAAAAGAGATACAATGGCTATACCAGTCTCCAAACGGTAGATCTAGAATCTTGAGCGATAGCCCAAACTCTACTTGAATCTTGCTAGCTAGCCTATACTAGAAACTTGAAGAATTGGAGCTCTATTCTCTTCTCTCTGGAAACCCTAATTTCTGGTCTGATCTTGACTTATGCCAACGTGCCCTAGAGGGGGGTAGGGGCTGGTTATATAGGTCGAAGCGTCCAACGTGAGCTCTTGGATCAAACCGACTTAAAGGACGACGTAGATGCATCCTAGGAGGCGGTGGGAAACCGACATATGAAGGAGGCTGATAGGTGGGTCCCCTAGGGGTCGATCAGCCTCCAGGTGGGGCCGAGCGGCCTCACCTAGTAGTGGCTTGGCCCCCGCTTCGGTGTGGAGTCCTCTTGAGTCTTCTGGAACATTCTACAGTTGATTTTGCTGTGGATAAGCGTGATTTTATTTGATGATTTTATCTTCCTTGACGGTTTTTTTGGATAAACCCTGCTAAAAATACAAATTCACCAAAACTTCTAGAAATTGTCAGTTTAAACCCCTAAGTCTATGTTAGTGATCCTGTTTATGCATTTATACAAGTAAAGTTGACTATTTATGTTGGATGATAACTACCGTCAACAACATCCATGGTCTCCTTGGTGCAGTCCCAATCTTTATTCACTTGATTGATAACCACTGAGGAATTGCCATAGGCGAGTAGTCTCTTGATGCCGAGTGAGACTGCCACTCGGAGGCCATGAAGAAGGGCCTCGTACTCGGCTTCATTGTTAGTAGCAGGCTAGAGTATTTGTAAGACATACTTGATCTGCTTTTCGTCAGGAGAGATGAAGAGAACACCAGCGCCTGCGCCCCCAAGTTTGAGAGAATCATCAAAGTACATCTTCCAATGGTCTAGAAATAACTGTGGGAGTAGGCTGCTAGATTTCGGTCCACTCGGCTATAAAATCAGCCAAAACTTGGGATTTGATAGCTTTGCGAGAGGCAAACTCGATGTTGAGTGCTCCAAGTTCAACTGACCACTTGAATATGTGCCCTATTGCATCACGGTTGCGTTGGACGTCGCTGAGTGGGAAGTCAGATACCACTGTAACCTTATGCTCATCAAAGTTGTGGCGGAGCTTGCACGAAGTAATAAGGAGGGCGTAGAGGAGCTTTTGCACATGTGGGTACCTGGCCTTGGAGTCTGAAAGCACTTTCCTAATGTAATAGATAGGTCGTTGTACCTTATATGCATGTCCTTTTTTGGCCCGTTCCACAACAATTGTCGTGTTGACTACCATAGTAGTAGCTGCAATGTAGAGTAAGAGTGGCTCCTATTTTTCTGGTGGAGTAAGTATTGGAGAGGTAGAAAGGTATCCTTTGAGCATTTGAAAGGCCTCATCTACTTCTTCTGTCCACTCAAATTTGCCAGACTTCTTTAACAACTTGAAGAAGGGCAAACCCTTCTCCCTGAGTCGTGAGATAAAATGGTTGAGGGCAGCCATGCACCCTATCGGCTTCTAGACATCTTTGACGTAGTGGGGATGTGTCATCTGGGTGATCGCTTGGGTCTGCTTTGTATTGGCTTCAATACCCCGATGGCTCATGAGGAAACCCAAAAGCTATCCAAATGGAACTCTGAAAGCACACTTTGTTGGGTTAAACTTCCATTTATATTCCCAAAGGTTGTCAAAGGTTTCCTTCAAATCAGCGATCAGAGTAGAGGGATCCTTGGTCTTGACAACTACATCATCTACGTAGGCTTCTACATTATGACTGATCTATTTGCTTAGGCATACCTTGATAGCCCGTTGATACGTTGCACCGGCATTTTTTAATCCAAAGGACATAGTCATGTAGTAGTAGGCACCAAATGGAGTGATGAAGGATATCTTGCTTTGATCTTCTTTCCTGATGGCAATCTGATGGTAGCCCGAGTAACAATCAAGAAAGGATAAAAGGGCCGACCCAGCCGTAGAGTCTACAATCTGATCAATGCAAGTTAGCCTGAAGGGATCCTTTGGGCAATGCTTGTTAAGGTCTATGTAGTCGACGCACATGTGCCACTCAGTCGAGTTCTTCTAAATGAGTACTAGGTTGGCTAGCAGTCAGGGTGCAGAATTTCCCTAATGAACCTAGCTACCAACAGTTTGGTGATTTCCTTCTTGATGGCTACCTTCTTGTCTGGTGAGAACCGTCGTAAGCATTGCTTGACCATCTTTGAGCCAGGATTCAATTCCAGATTGTGCTCAGCCAACTCTCTCAGGACACCTAGCATGTCGGTCGACTTCCAAACAAAGATATTTTTGTTGTCCCTAAGAAAGTTGGTGAGCGCGAGTTCCTATTCCTTGGGAAGGTGGGCACTGATAAGTGCCGTCTTGGTGGGATCACCGGTACCTAGGTCAATCTTGATGACATCCGAGTCAGAAGGTGGCATAATGATACCCGCCTTCTTAGTCGGTATCTCCATGTCTTCGAGCTTAGTCTGCTGTGCGTGGTTGGCAATCTCCTATGCTTCAAGAGCTTGATGTGCCTTAGCTATGATCTGGACAGCTTCCATGTGACAATCGTAAGAGCACTTTAAGTCACCCCGAAAGGAGAGTACGCCATTGGGACCTGGCACCTTGAGCAAGAGGTATGGATAGTGTGGGATAGCCATAAGCTTGGCTAAGGCAGGTCATCCAAAGATGGCATGGTAAGATGATTTAAAATCAACCACCTCGAACTTGATGAACTATGTTCAGAAATTGTTTGGGGTACCAAACGTAACCGGGAGCATGATCTGTCCAAGTGGCATACCAGCTTTGCCGGGTACTATCCCGTAGAAGGGGACGTCTGTCGAAGTAAGTAGGCTGGTGAAGTCCAGGCCTATCTTCTTCAACATATCTACAAATATGATATTCAATCCTACGCTGCCATCGATCAGGACCTTAGGGACCGTCATGCTAGCTATTGTCAGACCCAGGACAAGTGGGTAATGGCCAGCATTGGACACACTAGTCCATTGATCTTTCCTAGAAAACTAGATCGGGTACCTAGACCAATTGAGGTACTTAGGCGTTGATGGTTCTCCTGCCATGATATCCTAGAGTGCTAGCTTTCTAGTGCGCTTGTTAGATGAGGATGGTACTCCTGCAAATATTATTACAATGGCACTCTTAGGCTGCTGGAAGCCTAGATTAGGGTTGTCATCTCCATCCTTGTTGTTATCAGCCTTGTTGCACTTGGCATAAAACCCCAGCTCCTAGAGTTGTCTGCACTCGGCCACCATGTGCTTGGCATTTTTGTGGAAAGGGAAGGGTAGGTTCTTGAGGTCTTCAAACTTCTTATTATTCTTGTTAGACTTCTTGGACCTATCCATGGAGGCAAGGGTGTTGTCGGGTCCTCATTTTCTATTGGACTATCCACCCTGATTGCCTCTGGGGTCATAGTTTTTGTTGTCCTGCTGACCGCGTGGGAATCGCTCGTGAGTACATTCTTCAGATGCAATCATCTTTTGTACTGTACGCTTGAAATCCTCAGTGGTCTCTGGGTTATCATCGCAAAATTTTTCAAACTACCACTTGTACTTGATCCCATTGGAGAAGTGCTCAATCACCTCTCTGTCTGTGATATCATAGACTTGGGCTCGTAACTCCGTGAAGCGGCGGTAGTATTATTGGAAGATCTCTTTTGGCTTCTATTTGCATGTTCTGAGCTCTATCCGAGTACTTGGGTTGGTAAGGACGCCACAGAAATTTTCATAGAACTTGCGCTGAAGTTGTTCCCAAGTATCAATAGACTTAGGTCATAGCTTGTCGAACTAGGCGAGTGTCATGGTCTCAAGTTCCATGGGAAAATATAAGACTTTGATATCATCATCGCTACTAGCCAACTCAATAGACTGAGAGTAGATGCATAGCCATTGGTTGGGCTCTGTTTTCCTGTCATACTTAGAGTGGTTGGACGGCTTGAATTTGTAAGGTAACCAGACATTAAGAAGTCTATTAGAGAAATATGGGAATCTATCAGGTGAAATACATGCTTCCCTGTACTTAGACTCTCCTCTGCCTCCCTATTATTGTAGTGGTGCCCTTGATGATGATAGGCAGACTGTGTGGCACCCTGATTCCTGTTCTTGTTACCCTAAGGTCTTAAACGTGAGTGGGCTAGTACTCAGGGTGCGTTACCCTATCGAGAATTGGTAGGAGCATGAGGATCTGGCCCTCGAGAAGGGTTGGGAGCGGCGGACGCCCCCTTGCTGCTTGCATCTATAAGGCTATGGATTCCAGGATGACTTTAAGATGTCGTTGATCATCGGTTGGGTTTTCTATAGTGGCCAGCTCGTTGGCCAAGGCATAGATGTTGGCATAGGGCGTAGTGAAAACCCTGTGGCTAGTTACTCCCATGAACTCGGCGTTGAGGTTGCATGAAGCAGATGCCCTGAAGGCATCACGTTCCTAACATTGTCGTTCTTTTTCTTCTTCTTGTTGGTGTTGATTGTACTCAGCTTCTACGGCCAAGCGTTGCCGCTCAACATCTCGGTAGGCTGCCTGGTACCATTTCCACTCTTCCCTACGGTGTTGGGCATGGTTACGACAAGCCTGTATGCTCTGTTCTTCCTTTCCCTAGCTACCTTCTGTTCATTAGTTTCCTCGACAGGTGCTAGAGTGTCAGGGGAGATGTCAGACAAAGTTTCTTCTCCATCTTGAATATCTGGTGCTTGAGGCATAGGGATTTCAGGTGGGTGACCGGCCATGAAGACTTCCCTGGAATGTCTTGGAGCTAAGTGATTCCTAGATTCTGCAGTCGTTGCGCTGTCCAAGACCTCCGTAGAACCGTGGTCCTCGTCAGCTGGGAGAGTGCTCCCCTCTTGGTATGGCAGGAGCTCTACCATGCCGATTAGGCGAGATGGATCTATAGAAGAGGTGCCAGGTCGAGCACTCGGCCAATGAACGATACCTCCCTCAGGTGTGATGAACAAGACCAGGCCCTTTTCGGCACCTGTCAATGGGATCTCTTGCTCTGACTACATGAGGTAGCTGATTGTAGCTTGATAGATTCAAGCTGTATTCTTGAGTCCAAGTGGAAAATGACTTGGTTCTTTAGCTTGGACTTCAGATGGGATCTCCAACCTAGACAACTCGCTCGTGTCTGAGTGGGAGTCTTGACTCTTGCAGGCCTCCCATGTCCGAGCTAGATCAAAAATCGAGAGGTGTGAAAACTTCTCGGTGAGTTGATCCAGTGTGGTTCTAGAGACGGCTGGAGGATCCTGAAGCATCGGGATCTCTATGAGGTGACTTTGGAGCTTGCAATTGTCATTTGCCTTGCAGATTCAGGAGCCGAAGATGAAGGTGGTTCCCGCCAAGAAAATCATGTTGTCGAGGTCCACCGAGCTCTCGATTGCGACATCACCGAAAGCCCCTACCTAGCGCGCTAGCTGTCGGTGTTTGATGAGCAGCAACTTATCACAGGGTTACCCAGGACGATGTTCGAAGGGCTTCGGTGTATGCAGAACTCGACAGTAAACGCAAAGAGACAAACGGTTTATACTGGTTTGAGCCCTCGCAATCGAGTAATAGCCTTTACGTCCAGTCATTGTGTAGCCTTTTGTGTTGGATTGATTGGTATGATTGTTAGGGTTACAAGGGGGTGAACCATACCTCTCTTTATATAAGGGAGATGGTAAGGGTATGTATATAGTCCTAGTCAGTTACAATAGAAGAGTTCTAATCCTATTATAGAATCTAGGCTTCTTAGTAAACCGACTAAGTTGATCTTGATAGCCTGAAGGCACGCCACCTTGCCTCGCGTCCTTCAACAGATCGTGGACCAGCCCTAGGCCCATCCGAGTGGTAACCCCTATGGGGAACCCCTAGGATCCTGGTCCATCAACCTTGTATGACGAGCCCAAGGGATGTACAAAGGGCTAGAAAGTGATGGCTTTTTAACTTAAAATGCTAATTCTAAAGGCTTAACACAGTTAGTCTGATGTCTTCTTTAATGATTTGTTGCATCTCCTAAGTGATCTACTTTTTAAGGAGAAAAAAGATCCCACAATACTTACCATATGAAGAAGCTGATTAGTGCATTGACTATGGGTGTTGTTGACAGTCATTAATGTCAACTATAAACAATTAATATGACATATAATCATCCTTAAAATCAATCACCAACCTAGGTCTAGTGGTTTAAACTAAGTATTTCCACAAGTTTTGGTGATTTTGTGAATCTAGGAGGGTTTATCCAGAAAATGGGTCAAAAGTGGGCCATGCTATCACAAGAAATCAGATCCACCTGCAACAAAACCAACTCTACTGGGCTCTAATCACTGTTCATGGCCCAAAGAAAGAGATCTACGTGGAAGGGGACCATGGTGAGGTCAGTCGACCCCCTATAGGTCGGTCAACCGCCCTGGACCCACCTGCCAACGCCAGTTGTGTCTTTAACTGACTTTGAGGATGAATCTCCACCGTACCGTTTATTTAAGTCAGTTTGGATGGAAGGACAAGATTAAGTCATGGCACAGATTCATGGGCCCACAGGGAGCCTGGCGCCCCCAATAGAAGGACTACCAGACCCCCTCCAGAAAGGCATTCATTCAGATTAACAAACACCATGAGGAATAGGTCTAGAACTCTCTAATATAGTAGATTAGTAGCTTGAGAGTTAGGGTCTGAGTTGGACTTATGTCTAAATTTCGGATCAAGTCTCAGAGGCTTGGTAAGCCATTGTATCTTCACTTTCATATCTTATGAGACTTCAATATTTACATGTCATATTCTTATCTACATGGTTATGTTTACTTTGGTTATACGCTTAGAGTAGTCAAAGTTACCTTTATGTTTATGCATAGGATCGTAGAGCACTTGACCTAGCTTTAGTCAAATGGGTTAAGTAGCATACCTTGTGTAAGCATGGTGCTTATACACGGTAGTGCCTGCGGTTGCACCCTACATTCTGGGTGTGTTAGATTTGCGTGGGTGACAGCCTCGTAGATCCTCTGTATTCCAGCCCTGTCTGTAGGACTAGTAGGACTTGTGTCACGATGGAGAAGTGTATTTACTATGCTCCTCCTTAGAGATGTCCCTTATGTATGAATATAGAGTTAATCTTTTGCTATAATAAGTTTATATGCCACTATAATTCTACAACTCGGCAGAAGGAATATCATAGGAATCTACCTCACCCGTTATTCTCCCAAGTTATCAAGTCTATTTATTTATTATGGATTTATCCCCTGAGAGTGTCATTACGCATAATTCCTATTAACTACATTTACCCCTGCTCTAGCTATGCAGGTAAGTTAATTAGTAGATACTCCTTTGTTATTCAATAATCTTTATTCCATTGTTTACTTGTGGTAAAAATATAAATAACGATACATGGAATACTTCCGGTGAAATGTTATAATGGTGTTCTATGCGATTGCAGAATTCTTATTTTCTTATTTGCACTTATAAATACCAACAGGTGTGCAAAAAAAATCAGCACATGTAGGACAATTGTATCCTCTACTGCAACGAGGAGTATGAAGACTTGGAGGTTTGCCTAAATTTGATGCTAGTCAGTATAGAAAGGAATGACAATTATGTGAGGAATAGAGAGGTGCATGTGCCTTCAAAGCATTGAAGCGGAAGAATAACAATAAAAGTTCAAAAATGTATAGTAATTGTTGTGACCAGGAAGAAAAAAAGTAGTAGACACATAGTTTGTGATTGGTTGCACAGCTATCCGCCTAGGCGGTCTGCTTGGAGCCACCCTCACAGTATTTGGATGCCTAGCCAGGGGTCATAGCTGGTCGCCCTGTGGTACATAATGATAGATGCTGCTATCATGGACAACATGATCATCTAGAATGAGCGAGAATGCGAGATTCAAAAGGTAAAGATGAGGGTTATGACTATGATGAAGATAGTGGTTAGGGGCTGAGAGATGAGATGTACCAAAGGTGTGATCTGCTTGTATTGAATGAGTTCCTAAGGAACAACAAACCCAAATAGAACACATATATAACCACAAGGCTTAGGTGTAGAGAGCAAAGGTGTGTACATATGGTAGATAACAACATGTAGGGAATTGGTGACAAGAACCAGTAGAGGGACAAGAACCAGCAGGGCAGCCTTTGTGCTATTTTTTTTCAAAAGCCGCTATATATGCCCACTGCCACTAGACTGCTGGTGTGCCATGGCAACCTTTGTTCCACCATCAGTTGAAACGATGGTGCTCATGAGGAAAAAGGCCTTGAGGATGTTAATTCCAGCATGCCAATGAACACAGTAGTCTCGAATGCATGGCTCTGGGATTCACTCCTTGACAACCCTAAAGTGAAACAACTATTTGAATGTGCGCCGCTCACCAAAGTAAGTTGTAGAGGTCGCTATTCACTACCAAAATGGTGGAATTCTCCTAGTATTTTTTAGTAGTAATAAAACACTACCACTAGTCATAGGATATGAGAATCTCACTAGGAGACATTTGGTAAGTAAAATTTATACTAAATTTTAAATACCAAAACACTAGGAGAATCCCACCTCACTAGGAGAAATTGAAAATTCTGGTTGTGATTAACACAGTGACAGCATGTGAGCTTGGTTGCAGTGTAGATGAGGTTAGTCCAGTAATAAAGAGCTTTAGGTCCTGTCATGTTCCTGGATCTTGTGATCAAGAACGGTGTAACTGTCGCTAGTAGTGCTGGTATTAATTGTTCACTACCGGAGGCGGCTTCTTTGCTGAGTGCCTCAGGCACTTGGTAAAGGCCGATATACACTCGGCAAATCCTTTGCCGAGTGTTACACTCAGCAAAGGGCGCTCGGTAAATAGTTGATCGGCAAAGACCTCTTTGCTGAGTGCACTTTATCGGGCACTCGGCAAAGCCTTTGCCGAGTGCTAATCTGACACTCGGCAAAGAAAAGTCGCCGTGACGGAGAGCGCCACCATGATGGCGGCTTTGCCGAGTGTCAAGGTCAAGCACTCGGCAAAGGTCGCCTCTTTGCCGAGCGCCGTTGACTAAAACACTCGGCAAAGGTGGCCACTATGCCGAGTGCCACCGGCAAGATACTCGGCAAACAGGTGACCTTTGCCGAGTGCCTGGCCCGTGGCACTCGGCAAATCTGTGATGTTTGACGAGTGCAATGGCCTGTGCACTCGGCAAAGCATGTTCCCAGGCATGTTCCCAGGTCGTCACTTTACCGAGTGTCATGGCCATTGCACTCGGCAAAGTTACTGAAAATAGTCTTTTTATTTGTTTTTACATTCCATCCAAACAAACAGAAGATATATATAACCAACATCACATATATATCATCAACAGCACATATATATCACCAACAGCACATATATATCACAAACGTCACATATATATCACAAACATCACATGTCTCACAATATATCACAAATAAGTTCACAAGTAATCCAAGTGCTCCATCATCTTCAACCACAATTGCAAATAGAAGTACCATTAACAACCACAAGTATCATCACTGATTTGGTGAAGGATTCGCTGAAGCATGAGGATCGTTCGATGCCGCCGATTGATTCTGCACAAAGGAAAAGATAAATATATACCATACATGAATAAAACTTTCATACTCCACTAGGTTTGACCGTAAGCATGAACATACAAACTAAAACATTTATACTCACAGGAGTAGAATTTTGAGGAGGTGGAGGTGGAGGTGGAGCGAATAGCGAAGGTGGTGGAAGTACAACCGTAGCGGCGCCAAGACTTTGCATGTACTGAAGAATCTCCGCCATCCTCTACTGCTCGGCCTCCCGCTTGGCCTGCTCAGCCTCCCACTCGGACTCCACCCTCTCCATCTTCGCCTGCATCTGCTCCCGTATCCTCCTCTCTTGTTCCAGCTGGGCCTACAATATATTCACCCCAATGTTATAATAATGCAAAGGAAAGGGATGAAAAAACCAATGAACGACGAATAAACCAGGAATAACCTCGAGTGCCTCCACCCGGTGGAGTGAAGTGTCCTGCCGAGGTCGTATGGCCGGGCTCCTGCTCATGCTGCTTGCTCGAATCTGGGAGAGACTGGGACTAGCGGCCGAGTCGATTACGCCGTCGCCAATCCAGTACCGCCCATGCTTCTTGCCTCCTCCCACCCTCATGATGACTTCTCCATCAAGGTCCTCGGTGCTCGGATCGTATTGTGGCCCATGGACCTCCCTTGCCATCGATGTGTACTCACTGAGGCGGTTATGGATGGTCGCATTGCTGTACGCCTTGGGCCCGTCCTCCGGGTTGTAGTCGACGTCGGACGTCGCCTTGCCCTTGTGGGCCATAGCAAATGCCTTGAAGATGGAGCAAGGCCGGCCACCATGTGATGCCGACTGCGAGAAAAACAGCAAGATGATTAGAAATCATGCAGAATTGAGCGTTAAAATAAATAAATGAATTCGCGTACCCATGTTTCTGCGTATCCGCTAAGGCTGCGGCTGCCTTGATGGTGTGCTACACCTGGCATCATCAAACGCCGCTCCCGGCACAAGTTGTGCGTCTCCTCCCACTCGCGTGAGCACCACTTGTCCACCATCTGTTCCCAGCACCGGGGATGAGCGGTGCACCAATAAGGAATCATCTACAGGCCATCAAGTACATGACATATTAGAAGATAAAATTAAGCTTACTTAATCTCAAAAGGAATTAGTATTAATGTTCTGTATTTACTTGTAGGTACTGGTCCCGAGTCAGCGTCATGCTCCTTGCGTCCATTTTGGTGACCTTCATTTCAAGGACGGTCCCGTAGTAAGTTACGACGGCCTAGATGCGCGCCTCGTAATGCATGTCCACGATGAGTTTTTTGCAGCATTTGGTAGCCACCGCATCCGCCCTGGCCTCATGTCCGTCCTGGCATCTAAAGAAATCCTGCATACAAACACGATGTATCCATTCATTATTTCAAGAATGTCCAATGAATGTGATGTATTGAGCAATGTAGTGCGAGGAGGACTTACCCACAGCTCTTGCTTCACCCGCTCTGCCTTGTTGTTGAATACCCTTGGGGCCCGATCTGCATCATCGAGGGCGGCGGCGTAGTGGTCAAACGAGTAGGCCGGCCCCGTCACTCCGGCGTACTCAACCGGGCCAGGGAAGTGCTCCTTGCACAGAAGACCGAGGATGCCATTGACCTGGCATGTGTGACCACCTCCACTCGCCACAATCGTCCAGTTCCTGCCCAAGTGATTAAGAAAAATTCTTAGTTTCTATTTTGATTTTCAACATATCATATAAAGTAGTGATAACATCTAAAGTTACTTACTTTTCTCCCTCGGGTCGAATCAGCGGGCGTCTCTCACGAGGTATCGGTCGCTGAGGGAGGCTCGCGGGACCTCGCAAGTAGACACTCGACGAACTAGAGGAAGCGGAACCCCCTGCTGTCGCCTCCTCCTCGGCGTCCTCCTGCGCCTCCTCGGCGTCCTCCTACGCCTCCTCGGCGTCCTCCTGGGGCACCTGCTCCTCCTCCTCCTCCTCACGCGACGGGGCGGCAGGCGACGGCTCCCTCCTGCGGCTGCTGCTCCTCCTCCTCCCACCGCCCACCATCTTTTTGTAGTGTGCAAATGCTGAGATTCATGGGAATAATTCCTGAGTTGATCCACAGTATTTCAATAGATAGCAGTTTTGACTAGAACTTATATATGTAGCATTCGTATCACTCCATAGATGGGAGCGGATTGGAAAGGGGGTGAAAAAGAAAAGGATACCAACGAGCTGAGTCATGCATGCGCAGGATCAACATGGGAGCGGATTGGAAAGTGTCATGCGCAGGACGGTTTTGCACCTAGCCCATGTGACCATATATACGAAGAATGAAATGAGCACAAGGAATGGGAACCAAATTTTCCCTCCCATAAATAAGACACAATTATCTAACTATATGTTAATCATGTGTTAAGTCTATTCATATGATGGTATGTCATTCATATTGCCATAAGTCCATAACTCTGAAACCAAGAAATCCCATAGTAACATTATCTTCTTTCAGAAAGAAGAAACATTAACCAGGAGCAATAAACTACTTAGATCCATTTTCTGCAGCATAGATACTGCCAGGGGCATCTAAAGGTGTTACTGTTTTTCACGTTTTAAGGTGCTGCCAGTTATAGATTAGCACTAAGGTGTTACTGTTTTCATTGTTTTATTAGAGGTTGCGTGTTGGATCATCACTGGAGAAAGACAGCTCGCATTCGGGGTCTCTATCTTGAAGCTCTATTGAGACAAGACATTGCATTTTTTGACAAGGAAATGACCACTGGACAATTGGTTGAGAGTATGTCCAGAGATACAATACTTATCCAGGATGCAATTGGTGAAAAGGTTGACCCATGTAAACTGTAAACACATCATTGTCAGCTTGTGAATTGTGATGCTGGTTCATATTAACTTTACTAAAGCTACAAAGCACATAGGCAGCATATTTGTATCTAATGGTCTAACAGCATGGTATGGGGCAAAGCTGATTATTGATAAAGGATATGAAGGAGGTTAGGTTGTAAGTGTCTGGATGACATTCATGACAGGCGCAATGTAAGTCATCAATACTCATTGAACCTTGCTCTAAAATGTCATATGCATATATTTTCTTTCTTGATCAATTAATTCTTGTGCAAGGTGCATAGACACGATTCTATAATCCTCAACTACAATTTTCCAGTATTTTAAATTTGAATCCATTGATTACATACTAAACTAGCTAGCTTATAACTACTTAGTTGCTTATATACTAAACTAGCTAGCTACATTCGAGTGCAATTGTATGTGTGCAAATTTAACATCATAGTAAAAATAAATTGGCAGTGTAATTGTGCATAATAATATATACACACATGATATATATATCTGCATGTAAAATAATGCATCTAAGCTCATGCAAAAGTGTCAGTGATTGAATGTGCACTCTAGCTTAGCTTATAACAATTCAGTGTCTGAATGTATATATACATATGCAATGGCTAGCTTATAACAACAGTTATTTCATTCCAATCAGGTTGAAATCTCTAGCAAATTTATCCTTGTTTTCTAATGGAGAATGTACTAGATTTACCTGGTGCCGCCTTCGCCGCAGGCCGGGGCGTCGGCGAGAGCGCTGCCAAGCTCTTGGCCTCCTCCTCTCCTCCTCCTCTGTTTCTCCTCCTCCTCCGGCGGCGCTGGCGCGGGCGGGCGGGCACGCGGGCAGGGGCGGCGCTGGCGCGGGCGCGCGGGCAGCGGTGGCCCTGGCATGGGCGCGCGGGCAGGGGCGGCGCGGGCGGTGGCGGCTGCGGCGCTGGCGCGTGCGTGTGGTGTGTGCGGTGTGTGTGGGCCGGCTCAGCCGACGGGGTTAAATCCCCACTTTGCCGAGTGCCCTCGATCTGACACTTGGCAAAGGTTTTTAAATTTTTTTTTAAATTCTTTGCCGAGTGCAACCTGGCACTCGGCAAAGATGTTTTTTTTTTTAAAAAAATTCTTTGCCGAGTACCCCGATCTAGCACTCGGCAAAGTATTTTTGAATTTTTTAAAATTCTTTACCGAGTACCAACCGGGCTGGCACTCGGCAAAGAGGGGTTTTTAATTTTTTTTAAAAATCTTTGCCGAGTGTCTTCTCTTGACACTCGGCAAAGAGGCTCATTTGCCGAGTGTCATGTTTTGACACTCGGCAAACCATATTTTTTTTCACTTTTTATCTCCAAACTTTTTCTACAGTCCTCATACAATACCTGGTACTCCATGTTCTAATGTGACACATTTCTCGGACTTTTTCTATATTTCTTTAATTTATTTCATTTAATTGAATTTCCTTGGATAATTCAAATTATAACCGCTAGTCATTCGAATAATGAAAAAAAATAAATGGAAAAATGATATTCATGTTATTTATTATAATGTGAGGCCGTATCCAGAAACAGACCACCAATTTCGAACATCTTGTTCACGAAACATGACCACGAACTTGCGGTCGAGTTATTTTTAAATTCTATAAAAAGCAAACGAAGTCCGAAAATCATGAGACTTGTCAAGATATCATATGTGGAGGCTGTGATAAAAAATTGAGGAGGTTTCGCGCAAGTTTATCATGTACGTTGCTTACCACCTTGTCGGCCTCTTCACGAAATCATGAAACTTCTTTGGAGATTCTTCGGTTTGCAAGCATCATATGTGACAACTTGCGTGAAACCTTCTCAAATTTTTATCACAGCCTCCACATATGATATCATGACATCTTGACAAGTTTCATGATTTTCGGACTTCGTTTGCTTTTTATAGAATTTAAAAACAACTCGACCGCGAGTTCGTGGTCATGTTTCGTGAACAAGATGTTCGAAATTGGTGGTCTGGTCCTGGATACAGCCTCACATTATACTAAATAACATGAATATCATTTTTTCATTCATTTTTTCATTATTCGAATGACTAGCAGTTATAATTTGAATTATCCAAGAAAATTCAATTAAATGAAATAAATTAAAGAAATATAGAAAAAGTTTGAGAAATGTGCCAAATTGGAACATGGAGCACCAGGTATTGTATGAGAACTGCAAAAAAAAGTTTGGAGGTCAAAAGTGAAAAAAAATAGTTTGCCGAGTGTAAAAAAAGACACTCGGCAAATAACCGCTTTGCCGAGTGTCAAAAAAATTCCACTCGGCAAATCACCACTTTGCTGAGTATCAGAAGAAGACACTCGGCAAAGGGTTAACGGTGGCGGCCCTTTGCCGAGTGTCAGGAGAATAATACTCGGCAAAGCCAGTTTTGCCGAGTGTTATTGTTTGCCGAGTGCCGGGCACTCGGCAAACCACCTATTTGCCGAGTGTCAGTTATTTGCCGAGTGCTTTTATCTCTGGCACTCGGTAAACAACCTATTTGCCGAGTACCCAATAAAAAGCACTCGGCAAAATGTGAGACACTCGACGAAGAAGCCGTCTCCGGTAGTGGTTCAGAGTCTCTATCGGTCTATGTCTCCAAGGATGCCAGCAGAGAGCGCGTGTCCAGAGTGGACTATATATAGGACGGAGAGGAGAGATGGTGCAGGCAAAAGATAAGTAGGAACGTAGATGAAAGGAGCCTTTACGTTTTGTGGTTGGAGGAGCAGGGATTCCTCTATGAAGCTGATGCATATACGGAGACCACGTGTGCTTTGCTGGTGCTCATGGAGTCCTACTGTACTGGGGAACTATAAGGAGGTGAGAAGCAGGGATTCCTCTATGAAGCTGATGCATATATGGGGACCACATGTGCTTTGCTGGTGCTCATGGAGTCCTACTGTACTGGGGAACTACGAGGGCTACTTTGGTAGCAGCTTTCCCCATCGGGATCCCGCCGTTTTCCCGGGGCTGGAAACCCACGCGGTGATTTTCCACGCGCCGTGGCTCATGTCAATTTGGAAGCTCTCGACATGGGTGCCTCGGCCCCGCGGGAGCCAGGTTTTCCCGGGGAATCCTGCCTGGCCTCCTGACACGGGGCGTCATTCCCGTCTCTTTCCCTCGAGTCGACTCGACTTCTCCATCGCCGCCCCTCCGCCTCGCCTCGAGCCCTCGACTCTCCTCCTGAGGCCAGCTGCCCTTCGCTTCCAAACAACAGAATGGAAATTCTCCATGCGTGCATATCTCCCGTGTGGTTGGACGGGGATTCAGCTGTCCAAAAAAATCCCTCCCCTCCGATTACTTCCCTGGGTTAATTACCCTATGGCTGCCAAAGTAGCCCTAAGGAGGTGAGATTTGGACAAGGTGCCGGTGGATGATATTTAGGCCACGTTAGGCATTACTCTATTTCATTGGTGGAGTACCTTTTTTTTCTTCCTCCATGAGCAGCTTCATTGGTGGAGCAAAAACTGTTTTGAAAAAAAATGTTTAGTAAAACAACTTCTTATAGTAGATATGAAAGAGAAATTTTAGAGAAGCTAGTATTTTAAGCTCCATCCAGCACTCACCTCTTGTGAGAACAGGTTTTCAGGAATTTCACTGGATGAGGAGATGTGTTTATTTTATTCTGTTTGGTAAAAAAATAGCTTCAAATAGCTACCAGAACTGCTGGAAAAGTCGTGCCAAACCGGACCTTATAGTTAAGGTGCACTTTGGTCACTTGCTCTATATATAGAGTCGTGTTGTTGTATATTGATGACCTTTTCCCCTCTAGAAAGTTAATGAAAATACACTTGTGCTTTTTCTTAGATCACATCCACGAAAAATGAAATGAAAGGGAGAAAAAAGGGAGTATTACATATGGTGGAAGCAAGCCCTTTGACTTGACCTAGTCAAGTAACATCGATATTAACAGGATAGAGTAGCTAATAATCAAGCATCAACTTGCTCCTTGGTAGAAACCTTGATGTACTCCGCCGCCGATGCCTCGGTGCTCCCCTTGCACTCGTAGTAGAACGCGGCCATGGCGCAGGCTGCAAACAGCTGC
The DNA here is from genome assembly GCF_019320115.1 of Miscanthus floridulus. Taxonomy (NCBI): domain Eukaryota; kingdom Viridiplantae; phylum Streptophyta; class Magnoliopsida; order Poales; family Poaceae; genus Miscanthus; species Miscanthus floridulus. Next base: position 93,738,435 of record NC_089597.1, read on the forward strand.
ACGGCGGACATCAAGATGCTGTAGAGAAACCCCAGGAGCAACCCTGCTGCCATGTTAGTAAGTTCGCATCTCTTGGCCAGGGTGTAGACAGGGGTCAAGGCAGTGGCAAGCACGCCAGTCACAGAAATAAAAAGCATGACCCGTCTGCGCTTCCCCTTCAACAGCCGCCACGCCCGCCCAAGAGCGCCAGCGCCATGACAACCGGGTTCGGCCACCGCCACGACGACGCTCATGGAGCAGAGGAAGGAGAAGTACACGAGGAAGACGAAGGGAACCAGGAGGAGCAGCGACCCCACAAAAAACAACCCCATGTATTTCTTGATCATGAGGAACATGACTAGCCCAATCATGGCAACAAGAAGCACGAAGTAGACGATCTCCAGTGCGTAGACGAAGGCGAGCGTAAGTACGGGGCCTTTCAGCTGCGTCTTGACCTTGCCAAGGAGCGAGCCAAAGGTGTGCAGCTCACCGGAGTATGTCGCGACGGCGGCAAACAGGAGGACGAGCCGGATGGCTGATCCGATGACGACGGAAGGCACAACCAAGGCTGCGCTGGTGAGCAAGAGAGCCCGGATGTCATCTTTGGTCTTTTGGATGAGTTGAAGAATGTCTTCTGGGCTACTGGTACTGGGATCGGTGCTGTTGAGCGCCTTTGTGTCGAGGTCAAGCTCCTCTCTGAGGGGCTGGACGGCGAGGTCGCCGCCGAGGAGGAGGAGACAGGTGGAGACGGCGATGATTGTAAACACCGCAGCGAAGAGTCTCCGGTTGTGGCTAGGGAGGAGCAGGCCTTCTTTCAGGAAATTGAAGAACGATGGGGTCGAGCTTGTTTGCACGGTTGCCATGGCTGAAGGCTGGAGCTAGCTACCTAGCTAGAGAGATGGACAAAGGTCGAATAGTAGAAGGTGATGAGAACAAATTTGGAGGAGTGTATCACAGATTCAGAGGTTATAAGCGCATGGTGGAGTAAAGGAACATGTTTGGACAAAGCAACCTAGAAAAATCTGCCGAATTAGCGGTCTACGATCCAGAGGCGATCTGATTTTTCTTCACGAAGATTCCAGGAAACTACCCCACGTACGAATAGACCTTTCCTTTTTTTTAAACATGCACTTAGACGCGTGTTTGATTGAAAGGAAAGAGATTGTCACTGTTACAAAGAGCTACTCCCCTCTACCAAAAAAAAAAAAATACAATTCTAGGTTTTGGATAAGTCATGCTTTTTTAAATTTTGACCAATTTTTTTAAGAAAAATATCAATATCTATGTCTCCGATTGTATTTACTATAAAAATATATTTCAATCAATTTAATGATTTTTATTTTGAATCATAAACATTTGTATTTTTTTATAGAGTTATTCAAACTTAAAATTGTTTCACTTATTAAGAAGTGAGAGAACGGAGGGAGTAGAAAGACCCACGCCAGAGGCGAGGGACAGTTGCCAACGCCAAGCAACACCCCAAGAGATGAACTTCCTAGGCCCTACAGCAGTACAGCTACAGAAATGCTCTATAGAATAATATATAGACTTTTCCCTGATCCAGTCATATAACTCATTGACTCATATAAGCGCGTTATGCAACATCCACCAATATTTCAGATTTCAGAAATAACGGCTACGCGTAATATCATATCAATGTGCTGACTGCTGACTCTTTCTCACAACGGCGACTTTTTCTATTCGACCGGCTAAATCCTGACCCGCTTGGTTATTACTCCCTCAGATCTAAACTATAAGTCGCTTTGATTTTTTTGTATATTTATTTTGCTATAAATCTAGACATATATTATATCTAAATACATAGCAAAATGGTTGTACCAAAAAAGTAAAAACGACTTATAATTTAAAACGGAGGAAGTAGTTAGCAATATGGCCCATGCAAATGGTTATTAGTTGCTCCTTCAGATTTCTAGCTAGCGTTTTCATTATTATAACATTTGGGTTTTTCTCCTTTGAAAATATATTTTATTTTTTGTTTGATTGTTTCGATTCACGCTCCAAGGATACTCATTGCATCTGTCACTACGAACTTTATATAGCTATTGTTGATCAATTTTTAGCTCAAAGCTAATATCGTGTCTCTTCCATCTTACCTACATTGTTCCCCTCATTTCTATGGCTGTGCAATTTCTATTGATCTTGGGGTGTTTGATCCTTGGGGTAAAGTTTAGTCCTTATCACATTAAATATTCAGAGACTAATTAGAAGAACTAGACATGGGCTAATTATAAAACTAATTGCAAAAGCCCTGAGCTAATTTGCGAGAAGAATCTATTAAGCCTAATTAATTCATCATTAGCAAATGTTTACAGTAACACCACGTTGTCAAATCATGGACTAATTAGACTTAATAGATTCGTCTCGTAAATTAGCCTCCATTTGCACAATTAGTTTTGTAATTAACCTATATTTAATACTTCTAATTGGTATCAAAGATTCGATGTGACAGTGCTAAACTTTAGCCCAAAGGAATTCAGTCTCCTTTTGGCGAGCTCCATTGCTAAATAATATCACTAACCAAAGCATTCATTGTCCCTATTCCAACTTTATAGTTTGGATCACCTTGTGCATTCTGTTGTGGGTCGTTGCTTTTTTCCCCCAAAAACATAATCGGATTCATCAGAATGCGGCAAGTCTGTTGAAGTCCCTACTACCTCAGACCTTTCCTGAGACCATAGTTGGCGAATACCTGGACAAGGGGTACCCCAACCCTGAGTATATTACAATATGTTAGACCCTAGAAGGGTCGAACAGTACACAACCCCATCTGTGCACCCAATCCTAAAAAGATTGCCTCTTCCTTGTTTGAGTGCTCCAGAGTGTTATCTTATTACTAGAATTGTTTAGGAGGCAAAGTAGTTGCTATTAGGGTCACTTTTTATTCTATTCACCTTGCCTAAGTGTTGTGATTTGTAGGAGTAATTTTTATGGGCTATTCACCACCCTTCTCTAGCATCTAGATCCTTACACCGATGGTTTTCATTGTCTCATCACCACTAGGTTAAGGCATGATCCTGTGTTGATCAATTGCTCATCATCGCCGGATTGCACCATTGACCGGTGTTGGCCAAATGCTCATCACCGCCAGATCATGATGTGAAACCACTATGATTAGACGATCATCAACACCTGATAAATCTAGGAACCAATGGTGATCATGGCATCATCACACCCAGATCAAGCAACAAACCGGTAGTGACAACCGATTACCACCGCCGGTTTCGAACCGGCGAGGATAACCATGGCTATCACCATTGACATTTCATTGTTGAGGGATAAAACTGGCGCTGATGGGGGGCTCTGAATCAGCCATGATGGCATTTCTGTAGTAGTGCAGGTTTTAGTTGGCCATTAGTTTTTAGGTTCCTAATTCAACTCCCTCTCTCTTAGGTATCACGGTCCATCAATTGGCGGACAACGGGCGGTACTAAGAGGCCGAGAGGAAGATGAGATTACGAGGTGAGAAGCACGAGACCTGATCTGCAAGATTCGGACGTGGAGAGGTTGCCGGAGATGGGGAGGCCGACAAGGTCAAATGACGGCGAATGGCAAGCGGTAGATGGAGGCTGAGAGGAAGATGAGACCACGATCTGTGAGAGGTGAGGATGACGAGAGAATATCTACAAGATCTGGCGATGGGGAGGCCGATGAGGCTAGAGGCAATGACAATGACAGGTGGCAGCAAGTGGCATGGCGAGAGAGGCGAGTGCGAGGAGGGGTTATATCCCCTCTCTTGGCTAATCGAGCCAGCTCTGTGCCTCCCGGATTTTCTGCTTCATCCAGCACCACCCCTATGAGAATGACTTTTCAAGAGTTTTACTTGAGGAGCTGTTTTATTTTATCCTATTTGGCAAAAAAAAAAAAACAGCTCCTAAAGCTGCTGAAAAAGCTATGCCGAGTAGAACCTTATAGCTAGTTAGGTTGCGCATTGATCACTTGCTCTCAATAGAGAATTGTGCTGTTGTATATTCCTGGACTTTACCCCACCAGAAAATTAATAAAACTGCACTTATTCTTTTTCTTACATCACATCCACGAAAAATGAAATGAAAGGGAGAAAAGAGGGAGTATTACTATTACATATGGTGGAACTGTGGAAGCAACCCCTTGACTACGACTTAGTGGCCAAGTACCATCGATATTGACAGGTTATATGCATAGTGCACATCAGGTTGATAGAGTAGCTAATTAATAATCAAACATCAATTTGCTCCTTGGTAGAAACCTTGACGTATCCCACGGTGCTCCCCTTGCACTCGTAGTAGAACGCGGTCATGGCGCAGGCTGCAAACAACTTCACGGCCGCTATCAAGATGATGTAAAGAAACCCCAGAAGCAACCCTGATGCCGTGTTACTAAGTGCGCACGTCTTGGCCAGATTGTAGACAGTCACAGGGGTCAAGGCAGCAGCGAAGCCGCTGAGCACACCAGTCACAGAAATCAAAAGCATGGCCCGTCTGCGCTTCCCCTTCACCAGCCGCCACGCCCGCCCAAGAGCGCCGGCGCCGTGGCAACCGGGCTCGGCCACTGCCACGACGACGCTCAGGGAGCAGACGAAGAAGAAGTACACGAGGAAGATGAACGGAGCGAGGAGCAGCAGACAGCCCACAAAGAACAACCCGAAGTATTTCAGGATCATGAGAGCCATGACCAGAGAAGACATGAAAATAAGAACCGCGACGTAGGCGATCTCCAGTGCGTAGACGAAGGCGAGCGTAAGCACGGGGCCTTTCAGCTGCGTCTTGACTTTGCCAAGGAGCGACCCGAAGGTGTGCAGCTCACCGGAGTATGTCGCGACGGCAGCAAAGAGGACGACGATCTCGATGACTGATCTGATGATGACGGTAAACACAAGACAGGCTACGCCGGTGAGATAGAGAGCCCGGGTGTCATCTTGGGTCTTTCGGCTGAGTTGAAGGAAGTCTGGGCTACTGGGATCGGTGCTGTTGAGCGCCTTTGTGTCGAGGTCAATCTCGACTGTGAGGGGCTGGACGGCGAGGTCGTCGCCGAGGAGGAGGAGACAGGTGGAGACGGCGATGATTGTAAAGACCGCAGCGAAGAGTCTCCGGTTCTGGCTAGGGAGGAGCAGGCCTTCTTTCAGGAAATTGAAGAACGATGGGGTCGAGCTTGTTTGCACGGTTGCCATGGCTGAAGGCTGGAGCTAGCTACTTAGCTAGAGAGATGGGCAAAGGTCGAATAGGAGAAGGTGATGAGAACAAATTTGGAGGAGTGTATCACAGATTCACAGGTTATAAGCGCATGGTGGAGTTAAGGAACATGTTTGGACAAAGCAACCTAGAAAAATCTGTCGAATTAGCGGTCTACGATCCAGAGGCGATCTGATTTTGCTTCATGAAGATTCCAGGAAACTACCCCACGAATAGTCCTTTCCTTTTTTTTTTAAACATGCACTTAGACGCGTATTTGATTAAAAGGAAAGAGATTGTCACTATTACAAAGAGCTACTCCCTCTACCAAAAAAAAAAAAACAATTCTAGGTTTTGGATAAGTCATGCTTTTTTTAAATTTTGACCATTTTTTAAAGAAAAATATCAATATCTATGTCTCCGATTGTATTTACTATAAAAATATATTTCATAATCAATTTAACGATTTTTATTTTGAATCATAAACATTTGTATTTTTTATAGAGTTATTCAAACTTAAAATTGTTTCACTTATTAAGAAGTGATAGAACGGAGGGAGTAGAAAGACCCACGCCAGAGGCGAGGGACAGTTGCCAACGCCAAGCAACACCCCAAGAGATGAACTTCCTAGGCCCTACAGCAGTACAGCTACAGAAATGCTCTATAGAATAATATATAGACTTTTCCCTGATCCAGTCATATAACTCATTGACTCATATAAGCGCGTTATGCAACATCCACCAATATTTCAGATTTCAGAAATAACGGCTACGCGTAATATCATATCAATGTGCTGACTGCTGACTCTTTCTCACAACGGCGACCTAAATCCTGACCCTCTTGGTTATTACTCCCTCCGTTCTAAACTATAAGTCGCTTTGACTTTTTTTTTTTGGTATATTCATTTTGCTATAAATCTAGACATATATTATATCTACATATATAGCAAAATGGCTATAACAAAAAAGTCAAAACGACTTATAATTTGAAACGGATGAAGTAGTTAGCAATATGGCCCACGCAAATGGTTATTAGTTGCTCCTTCAGATTTCTAGCTAGCGTTTTCATTATTATAACATTTGGGTTTTTTCTCCTTTGAAAATAGATTTTATTTTTTGTTTGATTGTTTCGATTCACGCTCCAAGGGTACTCATTTGCATCTGTCACTATGAACTTTATATAGCTATTGTTGATCAATTTTTAGCTCAAAGCTAATATCGTGTCTCTTCCATCCTACGTGCCTTTTTCCCCTCATTTCTATGTCTGTGCAATTTCTATTGATCTAGGGGTGTTTGGATCCTTGGGCTAAAGTTTAGTCCTTATCACATTAAATGTTCAGAGACTAATTAGAAGAACTAGATATGAGCTAATTATAAAACTTATTGCAAAAGCCTTGAGCTAATTTGTGAGAAGAATCTATTAAGCCTGATTAATCTATCATTGGCAAATGTTTACAGTAACACCACATTGTCAAATCATGGACTAATTAGACTTAAAGTAAAGTGCATAGCCGGCCCCTAAACTTGTTGGGCTGTGTCAAGCCGGTCCATGAACTCTCAAAACAACTACTTAAGTCCCTAATCTATGTTTTGGTTTCGTTTAAGTCCATAAATGGTACTAACCAAGTGTTGTTGTTGTTATATTTGCAGATGACCCCCTCAGATTGGTACAGAGTAAAATATCCCCATTCGCTCTCGCTCCTGCCCGCCGCCGCATCCTAGCCGCCGCCGCCGCCGTATCTCCTTCGGGTCGCTGCTGCTGCCAATCGCGAGGATGAGGCCGCCGTGGCGAGCCCGAGGATGAGGCTGCCGTGGCAAGCACGAGGCTGAGGCAGCCATGGCTGTAGCCGTCGCCATCGCCGTGGCTCAGGCCATCGCTGTCGCCATAGCTCAGGCCGCGTCCAGGAGGCACGCCGTCGGGTCCGCGTGCAGGAGGCCGCGTCCAGGAGGCATGCCGTCAGGGGCCGTGGCCAGGAGGCCATGTCCAGGAGGCGCGCCATCGGGGCCATGGCTGCTGCTTCCTGTACGGGCTGGTGAAGGAGCTGCCGCTGGATGTACAGGACAGGAGCAATTGCCGAGCACAAAAACTGAGTTAATGCTGCTGTAGCCCCTTCACCAGCTGTTGTATCTCATCCAGAAGCAATTGCTGCTGCTTTTCTTAGGAATTGGTTCATAGATGATACTTCTGTTGAAGTGTTTTGTTCTTCTGTATGTGAATTCTGTATGTGAATCATGTTTCACTAGGATGTAGTAATGGTACATGTAAGTGACCTCACAATTTGATGAATAAATTTTGGTTGAAATCTGTGTCAGTTGCCTGTGCAAAAAAATGACTGGCATCTCATAACACTGACAAAGCCACTTCACTGGCATTTCCTAACATTGACAAAAAAAAATCCAGCACTATTGTGGACTGAAAGAGATGGCATTTCACAACACTGACAAAAGGTGTAACATCCAGCAATTGTTTTGACAAAAGGTGCAACATCCAGCAAGGTAAAAAGGTCTAAACAAGCTAACAGTTAGCTGCTAAACAAGCTGTTGCAACATCCAGTAAAGGTCCAAACAAAAGGTGCAACATCTTTGCTAAATTTTCTACAGACTTCTTGGGCACTGCTCCGTGTCATTTAGGACTTGTTAGCTGCTGCTCCCTTTCTTGGCTTGGAGTTCTTTGCAGGTGCTTGATTTCCATCCTTGGAGCTTGTCCCTGCAGCATTCCTCTTCCTACCAGCAGGTGCCTTTCCATCCTTGATGTTAACTGGGTTTGATGCTTATAAGCCATGACATAACTGCATCTTACTGGTTTTGATGCTTACAAAATTCAGACTCCCAAAAGATGAATGAAACATTGCACTAATTAGAGCAGTGGTCTGGTGTTTCCTATTTACACACAAAAGATGACTTAGACAGTGCACTAATTAGACCATGTCTTGCTGATTGACTAAAGCAGTGCCATCTTCTCCCTTGTCTCCACCATCAGCAGCCAACTATTTCTTGTTTGCTCTAGCTCTGCCCCTCCTTGGTGTAGATGTGGATGCCTTTCTCTTATTTACTGTGGCTGCCTTGCCAGCCTTGGTGCAAGTGGTCAATGCAATAGGCCTTTGCACAGGTTGGTTTGTCATGATGAACTCATTATCTAGGAGTGGACCAACATTAGTAGAAATTGTTGATGTTTGAGTTTCTTGTACCACACAAATTATGTCAAATTAGATAATTAGTTGTAGCATGACATATTGTTTAGTGGTTGCAGCAAACATACATGTGATAGCATTTGACTGAGCAAGGTTGTACTGGCCTGTGTTTGAGGTCCACCTGGTATTTCTTGGTATATGGCTTGGTTGATAGGATCATTAGATTCCTCTAGTACTGGAATCGTAGAAGCATTTTGAGAATCCTGTTGTGCTGCTTGTCTGGTTGCAACTGTTCCTGTGTATTTGCAACCAGTGCTTTGGCTTCTGCAGAAGTAAATCCCATTTTCTTGAGCTTGCATCCAGCACTATTATGATTAGCCTCTATACAGTAACTGCAGTGGACTGTAACTCCATGCTTAGAAAATTTGGGCCCATTCTTGCCTTGAACTTCATGTGGTTGCTTCTTCCTAGATTTTGGAGGCCTGCCAACTTTTTTCTCATACAAAGGTGGCTGCCCTATGGACCATCAACCTTTTCCCACTGCCTCTGATCTCTGCAAGGCCATATGTTGAATCCATATGCAGTATTGAATGTCTGCACTGAGTAGCATGCTGGCAACACAGATTCAGGTTTTATCCTCTCTTGCCTCAAACAAGCAATAGCATGGCTACAAGGAACTCTAGTTAATTGCCACCTCCTGCAATCACATGTTTTTGAATTGATATCTACTATGTGGTTGTAATCCCTCACCTTTACTTGGAACACTCCTTGACCAGAAGGTATAGCAAAACACATATTTGCCCACTCTGCATTCTTTGACAGCTTCTTTCTTATTTTTGGACAGAAGGTTCCTTCCATTTGATTTGCTAATTCTTTCTGTTTGATGTAATGTCTTGTCATCAACTGAGTCCTGATCATCTCAAACATGCTAAGAATTGGAAGCTCTCTTGCATCTAAGATGTAATTGTTGAACACCTCACAATTGTTGTTCAATAATATGTCACATTTAGGAAATTCTGAGAAAAAAGCTCTAACCCAAGTATTGGGAGGCATCTTCTCAAGCCACTTGAAGGCAGCCTCATCCAATGCTTTCATTTTCTCCATGTTCATATTCCACTATTGCACAGAAGATGACCTTGCACATGACCATAGTTGATTCTTTAGCTCCTCACCCTTAAACTTCTCTTGGAAATTTGAGTAAAGATGCCTGACACAGAACCTATGTTCTGAGTCAGGGAATACCTGCTGCACAACTAGGATTAGGCCCTTTTGGTTATCAGTCATGATTGTCCATGGTTGGGTATTATCAATTTTTATATCATCTTTCAGAGTCTACAGAAACAACTTCCAAGATGCAAGAGATTCCACCTCAACAACTGCCAATGCTATTGGATATATGCAATCATTTGGATCCATGCCCACAGCTGTTAGTAGCTGCCCCCCATACTTGGCTTCGATGTGGCATCCATCTAGGCAAATAATGGGCCTGCAACCAGCCATGGAACCCCGCTTACATGCATCTAGTGACATGTAGCATGTACTAAATCTGCTCTCACAAATATTCAGATAAAATGTAGAGCCATGATTGCTTCTCCTCAATTCATGTCCATAATCCCATAACAAGTTGTACTGGTTCATCTCATCACCATGGATTGCTTTCATGATGAGCCTTCTAGCTCTTGCTAATTTACACCTGGAAGGTGTCAGGTTGAGGTCTTTTTGCACTGTCCTACCAAAGCTGTTGATGCTCATCTTATCATTTGCTCAAAATGAATCAATGTACTTAGTTGCAAGCCACTTGGAAGTGCATCTCTTCAGCACCCACTCTTTATGGCAATTGTGACCCCTATAGTATGTCTTCACTACAAATGATTTGACCCTGCTATCAAGTGAAGCATAGAGGTTCCATGGGCAGCCAGCAACACAATGGGCCCTTAATCTCCTCTGGTCATTTCTTGGCATCTTAATTTCCACTCTGTTCCTCACACTGTATTCTATTATCGCCTCCCTCAGCTTCTTTACTATTGGGAACACAAGACCAACAGAAAAACTTGGCTAGTTGACATCAGCTTCAGTCCAACATTTCATCCTAAGCCTATCTTCTCCCTCACCATCTGAACCAGGAAGGTCTAACTCTTCTTCTTCAGTGTCTTCATCATCAGGAACAGCTGCCACAACTATCTCCACCCCCTTCAGCTGGCTTCCTCTTGCATTTTTATTACTTTTCTTCTGATCCCAGTACACTAAATCCTCAAATAATTCTTCATCACCTTCCAAAACCTCATTATCACTATCTATGAAGTCCTCATCTTCAGATGTTCCCTGGCCTCCACTCTACCCAACTACTCCTTTATCCAGATCAGTATAAAACACAGGTAACTTCTCACCAGGTTTTGGGTCCTGATAATTAACCTTCCTTGGGCTCAAGACTTTAGGTAGTTCTGCCACTGGATTCAGCACTACGTCATCCCATGTATTGTCTTCAAATACATCTTGATCAAGATAAACTATCAAAGTCTTAAACATGTCCACCATATTGGCCATCACAATAGTATCACGGTTAGATTCTATCAGCCTTAGTCCATCAGCTATTGTCTTTTGAGGCAACAACGAGTAAAACTTGAACCTTTGGCTCATCTCATATCCTAACTGCTTGACAAAATCCTCAAACCACAGTGTTGACCATGCCTCAGTCTTAATCCCATCGAACCAGTTCACTTTCTCATCCACATAGCTTTTTAGTCCATCAGACCCAACAAACAACCCTCCATGGTGAAACTCAATACTGAACTCATCATTACCATTACCTACATTATGCGCAAAATTGAACTTTTGATCAGCAGAAGAGAAAATCTAGAAAAAATTCCCCAAATCAAGACTACACTAGCAACTACATGGTGGACGGCGCAGTTCGGTGCCTCACACCATGGAGATGGAGCAGAGCAGGTATCTATATGCATCAATGCATGCTTATTTAAATTTTCTATTTCTATTTCTATATGGAAAAGAAACATAGTACTACTGATCATCCGAGCTAACACGATGACAAGTACCAGACGTGTCATGTACGTATGTATATGTAATAAATAAATAACCACTGCCGAAGCTCTCGACGTTGGCCCTGCACCGCGCCAGGCGCACCCTGCTGACGCTCTCGACGTCAGCGCGGCGGCACTGCGCGGCGCGGAGCGCCCCCGCCCCTCAGGTGCGCATCACGGCAGCGGTCTAGGGTGACCCACCCACATAGACGTAGACATCCTATGAACCCATACACCAACAACAGATGAACCCTACAATCTACACAGCGGAGGTCAGCGATCAACTTACCGTACTCCGGCGCGGCCTCCCCTTTCTGCAGCAACTTAGCCACCATGGTTCACCAACTCGACGATGGAGTGGTCCACTACCGTATCCTATCTGCTGCAGCCTCCGCACGGTGGATCGCCGTCGTGGTCTCCGCTTCACCTCTGCTCGATCGCCCAAGGCCATCGCCGTCGACCTCGTCGACCACGGTGACGGAGAAAGGGAGGCGGGCGCACCTGAGTCGCGACTCGGGACGGGAGCGGCCCCAGGCCCTTCTAATGGCCCTCGCGTTTTATTGGGTTTTTTTTGAAGATTACAGCACGAGTTGGCTCCGGTTGTACTAAAACGAGACGATAGCAGTGATTAGGCACCCAAATGACCATTTTACAACTTTAGGGACCGGGATGACACAGTAGTGCAAGTTTAGGGACCGCTGGTGCACTTTACTCTTACTTAATAGATTCGTCTCGCAAATTAGTCTCCATCTGTATAATTAGTTTTGTAATTAGCCTACATTTAATACTGCTAATTGGTATCAAAGATTCAATGTGACAGTGATAAACTTTAGCCCAAAGGAATTCAGTCTCCTTTTGGCGAGCTCCATTGCTAAATAATATCACTAACCAAAGCATTCATTGTCCCTATTCCAGCTTTATAGTTTGGATCACCTTGTGCATTCTGTTGTGGGTCGTTGCTTTTTTCCCCCAAAACACAATCGGATTCATCACAATGCGGCAAGTCTCACTACTGGAAACAGAGACTTTGCCGAGTGCAAAATTCTTTGTCGAGTGTCAAAAATCGGGCACTCGGCAAAGAATTGCACTCGGCAAAAAAATGTACTCGACAAAGGACTTCTTTGCCGAGTGCCAGACTCTCGGCAAAAGCGCGGCACTCGGCATAGGATGACCCGCGTAACGGTGTTCGGCCACCTTCTTTGCCGAGTGCCCGCTGTTAGGCACTCGACAAAGTTTTTTTTTAAAAAAAATTCTTTGCCGAGTGTCCCAGATCTAGCACTCGGCAAAGATTTAATTTTTTTTAAAAAAAATTTCTTTGCCGAGTGTTCTAGATCTGGCACTCAGCAATTTTTTTTTTGAAAAATACTTTGCCGAGTGCCCCTGACACAGCACTCGGCAAAGATTTTTTTAAATTTTTTTTTTGAAAAATACTTTGCCGAGTGCCCCTAGCACGGCACTCAGCAAAGATTTAATTTTTTTTAAATGTCTTTGCCGAGTGCCCTATAAAGGCAGGCACTCGGCAAAGACGAAAATTTTAAAAAAAAATTAAAACCCTCTTTGCCGAGTGCCTTATTCGTGGCACTCGGCAAAGACCCCCTTTGCCGAGTGCCATGCCCCGGCACTCGGCAAAGTTTTTTTTTTTTGGCCTTCAAATTTTTTGTGCAGCCCTTTTAAAGCACCAGGAACTCCTGGTTAGAATTTGGGGATTTTTATGGCTTTTTGATATATTTAGTTACTTTATTTCATTTACTTGAATTTTTTTGGAAAATATAATTTTGAACTGCACGTGGTACGAATAATAGAATTTAATGATTCAAAAAATGATAGTCATGTTACTGAGTGTTGTGTGAGGCCGTATCCAGGAACGGACCCGAAATTTCGGACATCTTGTTCATGAAACATGACCGCGAACTTGCGTGCGAAGTGTTTTTAAATTCTATAAAAAGCAAACGAAGTTCGAAAATCATGAAACTTGTTGAGATGTCGTGATATCATATGTGGAGGCTATGATAAAAATTTCAGAAGATTTCGTGCACGTTGTCACGTACGATGCTTACAAAGCAGGACATCTCTACATGCCTTCACAGGGCACTCGGCAAAGACATTTAAAAAAAATAAATCTTTGCCGAGTGCCGTGCCAGGGGCACTCGGCAAAGTATTTTTCAAAAAAAAAAATCTTTGCCGAGTGCCGTGCCGGGGCACTCGGCAAAGTATTTTTCAAAAAAAAATTTGCCGAGTGCCAAATCTGGGACACTCGGCAAACAAATTTAAAAAAAAATAAATCTTTGCCGAGTGCCAGATCTAGGACACTCGGCAAAGAAATTTAAAAAAATAAAATCTTTGCTGAGTGCCTCCCTGATCCGGCACTCGGCAAAGGGCGGTTGTGGGACTTAACCAAATTCGGCCGGTCGGGCAGTCAAACAGACAGCCAGCCAGCCCCCGCGCCCACGCCCACGCTGCCCCCACCCCCACCCCCGCGCTGCGCGCCCGCGCCCTGTCCCCGGCCGTGCCCTGCCCCCGGCCATCCCAGGCCGGCCCTACCCCTCGGCCGGCCCTGCCCCCAGCCGGCCCTGCCCCCGGCCCCGTTCCCGACTCCAACGACCCCAACTCCGACCCCGACACCGCCCGCCCCTACCCCCGGCGTCCGTCAGGTATGCCTTCTCTCTTGTTGTTGTCGTGGTAGTGATAGTTGTAGTAGTATTAGTTGTACTAGTAGTGCTAGTGGTAGTAGTAGTATTAGAAGTAGTGGTAGTAGTAGTACAACTAGTGGTAGTAGTAGTAGTAGAATTAGTGGTAGTAGTAGTAGAAGTAGTGGTAGTAGTAGTAGTAGAACTAGTGGTAGTAGTTGTAGCAATAGTGGTGGTAGTAGTAGTAGAACTAGTGGTAGTAGTAGTAGCAATAGTGGAAGTAGTAGTAGAAGTAGTGGTACTACTTGAATATATTCTTCTGCATGGATTGATATCCAAATTACATGGCTTCTCTTGAGACATATGTGCTTGTCGGCCATCGTGCCGCTGTTTTTGTAGGTTTTGGAAACCTCACCGTGCAGGGGAGGTTCTGCCGAATTTTTTTAAATGACAGTATTTTGTTCCATTTTTGTAGAGAAGAGCCCGTCGGAGCCGAGTTGGAGTTCCCGTCGCCGTGCTGGTGTGCCTGCACCGCGCCGCCTCGCCACTGCACTGACCCGCCACGGCCCGCTAGCCTGACTCTGCCACCACCCTAGGTATAACCCATCTTTCCGTATCATGGTCGTAGATCACGTAACCTAGTTAGGCATCTCCCATTCAAAAGAGATACGGTTGGAGGTATGCAGATCTTTGTATATCTATGACCGTATCTATTTTGGATTGTCCACGTTTTTTGGACATCCCGTGGATGCGTAGATGGGTTAGTTTCCATGGTCTGCTCTGGTCTAAGACAGAGTTTTGGCATCACCTCCCTGTTATTCTCCGGATACGCACTCTTGTTTGGCAGGACGTGTATCTAGAGAACAGCGGGGAGGTGCTGCCGAAATTCTATCTCGGATAGGAGTAGAGCATGGAAACTAACCTCATCTACGCATTCACAGGTGGGATTAGGACCTATCCTCACCTATTAGATAGTAGGAACACCATGTAGATGCAATTGATGGTTACATTACTCGTTGATACATATGTTAGAGGATGGATGACCATCAGTGGATGTACACGGGCTGGAGAAGTCAGAGTGATTACACCACAGAATGGATGAACAAGACCGATGCTTTCTTGAACAGTGCATTTGGCAAGGCTGCTAAAGGACATTGCCTAGTTTTGTGTCCCTGCAGCAAATGTGGAAACAGGAGGAGGGAAAACAAGGTGGAAATTGGTAAACATCTTGTGAAGAATGGATTTACACCGGACTACACCCGGTGGGTCCACCATGGTGAAGCCCATCGTATGAAAGAAGAGGTGGTGAGACCATGGGTGGAGGCTTTTGATGCTGATGCCGGGGTACCAGACATGTTAGATGACTTTCACCAAGGACAGTTCGATGAGGGATATGAGAAGGAGGAGATGGAGGCAGCTGCACAGGCGTTCTACGACATGATGGACTCGGCACAGAAACCCCTTCACGATCGGTCAATGGTGTCTCAACTGGATGCCATTGGATGCTTAATGGGGTTGAAGTCCGAGTTAAACTTGAGTCGACCTGGCTTCGATAAGATGTTGGCCGTGATTGGCACCCTGCTTCCGGAGGGCCACATTCTGCCAAAGAGCATGTACGAGTCACAGAAACTCCTTCGAGCACTTAAGATGCCGTATGAGCAGATACATGCTTGTCCGAAGGGGTGCGTCCTATTAAGGAAAGAACATGAGCATGCAAAGTTCTATCCAAAGTGTAAATCCTCGAGATACCTGGAGGTAGACTCTGATGATGGCTAGAAGAGGCAACTTACGATCCTTGTGAAAATCCTATAGTACCTTCTGTTCCTACCGAGGATCCAACGGCTATACATGACCGAGGAATCCGTAAAATAGATGCCATGGCACAAAAATGGCAAACGGTAC
Source organism: Miscanthus floridulus (assembly GCF_019320115.1). Taxonomy (NCBI): domain Eukaryota; kingdom Viridiplantae; phylum Streptophyta; class Magnoliopsida; order Poales; family Poaceae; genus Miscanthus; species Miscanthus floridulus. The sequence goes on from NC_089597.1 coordinate 93,754,279, forward strand.
AATCCTAACAAGATGGTACATCCATCCGATGGTGAAGCTTGGATCCGCTTTAATGATAAACATCGTGACAAAGCAGATGTGGCTCGTAATGTACGTGTCACGCTGGCAATAGATGGGTTCAATCCTTATGGAATGATGGCTGCCCCATACACATGTTGGCCCGTCTTTGTTATCCCCTTAATCTCCCCACCGGTGTCTCCTTTCAACGACATAACGTATTCTTGTTGTTGATAATTCCTGGACACCCAGGGAGTAATATGGGTGTGTTCGTGGAGCCCGTGTTTGATGAATTGGTCCGTGCTTGGGACGAAGGGGTATGGACATATGATCGAGCTACAAAGACAACCTTCAAAATGCACGTTTTGTACCACTACTCCCTGCAGGACTTCCTGGCATATGGGATATTCTGTGCCTGGTGTGTTCACAGGAAGTTCCCATGCCCAATATGCAAGGAAGGTGTGAGGTTCATTTAGTTGCAGAAGAGTGGCAAGTATTCGTCATTCGACAGACATCGTCAATTCCTACTCTTGACCATCCATTTAGACAAGACATCAAAAACTTTATGAAAGGTGTCAAAGTGACAAACCCTGCACCGCGAATGATGACTGGTGCCGAGGTTCATGCTCAGATAGATGCTCTCGTGCCTAATGAAGGTGGTTTTGTGGGATATGGTGAGCAACATATGTGGACTCATATCTCGGGCATGATGAGGCTCCCCTATTTTGATGACCTTCTTTTGCCACATAACATTGATGTAATACACACTTTAAAGAATGTCGCCGAGGCACTTTGGGCAACACTCATGGACACTAAAAAGTCTAAGGACAACCCTAAGGCTAGAGTGGACCTGGCAATATTGTGCGATAGACCAAATCAAGAGATGCAGCCTCCTAGTCGTGGTAAGACCTGGAGAAGGCCTAAGGCTGATTTCATCTTGAAAAAGGACCAAATGAGGGAAGTACTTGAATGGATCAAGACACTAATGTTCCCTGATGGGTATGCAGCGAATCTAAAGAGGGGAGTGAACTTAGGCACTCTATGAGTAAACGGGATGAAGAGTCATGACTACCACATATGGATTGAGCGGTTTCTTCCGGCGATGGTTCGAGGCTATGTCATGGAGCATGTCTAGCAAGTGCTGGCAGAGTTGAGATACTTATTCCAACAGCTTTGTGCCAAGGAGCTCTCTCAGACCGTCATTGATGACTTGGAAAAAGCGGCACCCATGTTGCTTTGTAAGTTGGAGAAGATCTTTCCACCCGGCTTCTTCTTGCCGATGCAGCATTTGATTGTGCACCTTCCATATGAGGCATGGATGGGGGGCCCATGTAAAACCGTTGGTGCTATCCAATCGAGAGATGTCTGAAGACTCTTCGCAAAAAATGTAGAAATAAAGCCAAAATTGAGGCTTCCATTGCAGAGGCATACATTCTAGAGGAGGTGTCGAACTTCACAGAGAAATACTACACTGAGAAACTTCCTAGCGTTTATAATCCACCCCCTCGTTACAATGCTGGCGAAAATGAATCGAACCTCAGCCTTTTCCAAGGGCAACTCAGAAGCGCAAGTGCATCGACCACTAAGCAATTGAAAAATAAAGAGTGGCATAGTATCATGCTATATGTGTTGACCAACCTTGTCGAGGTGCAACCGTTCATTGGGTAAGTTCTGAACGAACTTGTTTCATTTCGTCGTATGTCCTTGTTTCTTCGTCCAACCCCCTTGTTTCTCGTTGGTACAGGGAATTTCTTCATCAATCCTAGCATGGATCAAGGCAACCTACCCCGCAAGAAAATGATACCCTTCTTTCACGGGGTGTAGGACCAGGGAGCCCCGATTTCATTTGTTGGTTCAAACAGAAAGCCCAAACTGATTCGTCTATAAGTGATGAGCTGAGACAGGTTACAAACGGCTCTGCCGTTAGGGTCAAGTCATTTACCAGTTATGACGTGAATGGATATCATTTTCACACAGCAAGCTACGAGCAGAGTCGGTCCAATTGAAAAACCACAAACAACGGAGTTGTTATGTCCGGCACTGATGGACTTGACTATTATGGAAAAATTGAAGAAATCTACGAACTATCATTCTATGGTTCCAAACCTCTTACTCCTATCATATTCAAATGCCACTAGTTTCATCCTGGAGTAACAAGACGGACCCCTAAGCTTGGGCTAGTCGAGATTCGACATGATTCCGTCTATCCAGGAAAAGATGTCTACATTGTGGCTCAACAGGCCGTCCAGGTTTATTATACATCATACGCGTGCAAAGACGCCGAGCATCTTAAGGGTTGGTCTATTGTGCATAAGGTATCGCCACACGGTAAACTACCTGTCCCAAACGATGAAGATTACAACTTCAACCGAAACACATATGATGGAAAGTTCTATCAAGAAGAGGGACTACAAGGAAGGTTTGACATAGACTTAACCGAAGAGATAGGAATGGAAGTAGACAATGAAAGGGATGATGACGAGGACGCTGGAGACGAGGTGCGAAATCTGAGGGACATACAAATGCTTGAGCGATTACGTTTAGGCAATGACAATGAAGACAACATTCCTCCTTCGGATAGTGTTGATGAGTTGGACAATGTTGATAGTGATGACGAGACCTATGATCCAGCTAATCTCAATCATGAAGATTATTTCTAATACATGTAATACTATGTTTTTTGTAATTATGTTTTGTTCATTTTTGCAAATATTTCTAATACAAGTATTACTATGTTTTTTGTAATTATGTTTTGTTCATTTTTTTCACCTGTTTCTAATTACGTCTTGTTTTTCTTTTTTGTTGCAGGTGATTGAACAAAGATGGCGGGCGACCATCATAGGTCCGTGAACTCGATATACCAAAGACCACGCCGGCTGTAGGAGGAGGCGGAGGGGGCGGCGGAGGGATCGGACAGGAGGAGGAGGAGGAGGACTGCCAGACGCAGGAGGGGGCCATCTCCTCCCATGCCGCGTGAGGAGGAGCCGGCGGAGGAGGTGGCGCCCGTGGACGAGTCGGACGATGAGCAGGTTCGGCAGACGGACGAGGAGGGGCCGCACGAGGATGACGAGTTGGAGGCGGCAGGCACGGGTTCCGCTTCCTCCGACTCCTCTTCGAGTGTCTACTTGCGAGGTCCCGCGAGTCTTCCACATGTTCCGCTTCCTCACCAACGCCCAGTGATTCGCCCCGAAGGGCAAAAGTAAGTAACTTTATATGTTATCACCACTACTTCATATGATATGATGAAAAAAACTAATAATTTTTCTTAATCACTTGTGCAGGAACTGGGTGGTTGTGTCGAGTGGTAACGCATGGCTAGTCAATGGCATCCTGGGTCTTTTGTGTAGGTAACACTTCCCCGGCATTGTCACTTATGCATCAAAGACGTAGCCGGCCTACTCGTTTGACCACTACGCCATCGCCACCGATGCGGAGTACCCCAACAAGGTGGCGCGAGTGAAGGCAGAGCTTTGGGTAAGTCTCTCTCGCACAACATTGCAGACTTTTCTTGAAATAATGAATGGATAAATCACTTTTGTATGCAGACTTATTACAGATGCGAGGAGGGATTTGAGGCCAGGGCGGAGCAGGTGACTACCAAAGCCTGTAAAAAACTCGTCTCCGACATGCATCACGAGATGCGCATCCAGGCCATCGTAACCTACTACGGGTCGAAGCTTGGAGAGAGGAAAACCAAGAAAGATGCAAGAGAGATGTAGCTGACCCGGGAGCAGTACCTTGAGGTAAATGAAGAACATCAATATTAATTCGTTTTGAGATTAAGTTGGTTTAATTTGATCTTCTTATATGTCCAATACTTGATGACGTGTAGATGATTCCCTGGTGATGCCAAGCGTATCCCGAGTGCTGGGCGATGATGGTGGACATGTGGTTCATGGAGGAGTACCTCAAGATGCACAGGGATGCCCGGGACTGTCGTTTGTAGATGCAAGGTCCAGCACACCATCAAGGCAGCCGCAGCCTCACCGGATACAAACAAGCATGGGTACGCGAATTCATTTATCTATTGTGACGCTTAGTTCTGCCTGATTTCTAATCATCGTGCTGTCTTTCTCCCAGTCGGCGTCACACAGTGGCCAGGCTTGCTCGGACTTCCAAGCATGGTGCATGGCCCACAAGGGCAAGGCGACGTTTGACATCTCCTTCAACCTAGAGGACCCACCCGAGGCATACACGAACCTGAGCGTCCACTCCCACATCAGTGAGTACACTAAGGTGGCGAGGTCGCTCCATGGGTCAGACCACGATCCAAGCACGCAGGACTTCGATGGAGAGGCCGACATGAGGGCGGGGCAAGGCAAGAAGCATGGGCGGTTCTGGCTTGGCGATGGCATCATCGACACGGCATCTACTCCCTCTCTCTCCCAGATCCGAGCACGGAGCACGAGTGAGAGCCCGGCCATTCACACACGGTCGACCGCTGCACAGCACCGGGTTGACGCACTCGAGGTTATTCCTGTTTTACTCGTCATACATTGATCTTTACATACCTTAATTAGCTTTGCATTACTAAAACATTGGAGTGAAATATTGCAGGCCCGGCTGGAACAAGAAATGAGGCAACGTCAGGAGCTGGAGGTCGGGCAGAAGAGGATAGCGGCCCAGCTGGAGGCTGAGCGGGCCGAGCAGCAGGCCCAGGTGCAGAGGCTGACAAACATTACAAAGTTCCTACAAGGACTTGGGCAACGTGTGGGCTTCTCTTTGCCACCTGGGCTGTTGGTTCCACCTCCGCCTCTGCGTTCTGCAGCTACAGCTACTCCTGTGAGTATGAAATTTTTTTACTTTCGCTTGTGCTTTGCTTGTATGGCCTCTACCTTCCTAGATAAGCTATCCAAAAAATCTTGTCTCACATGCAATCTTTTCTCCTTTGTGCAGTCTTCATCTGATGGTGGTTCGAATAATCCACCTCATTCACCACAGTCGCCTTGGCCGAGATGAGTGCACGTTGTATTTTTTTCATTTGTTGTTCACTTTGTGATATACTTGTGATGCACTTGTGGACTTTGATGGACTTGTGTTATCTTATTACTAGAATTGTTTAGGAGGCAAAGTAGTTGCTATTAGGGTCACTTTTTATTCTATTCACTTTGCCTAAGTGTTGTGATTTGTAGGAGTAAATTTTATAGCCTATTCACCACCCCCTCAAGCATCTAGATCTTTACACCGATGGTTTTCATTGTTTCATCACCACCAGGTTAAGGCATGATCCTGCGTTGATCAATTGCTCATCATCGCCGGATTGCACCATTGACCGGTGTTGACCAAATGCTCATCACCACCAGATCATGATGTGAAACCACTATGATTAGACGATCATCAACACCTGACAAATCTAGGAACCAATGGTGATCATGGCATCATCACATCCATATCAAGCAATAAACCGGCAGTGACAACCGATTACCACCGCCGGTTTCGAACCGACGACGATAACCATGGCTATCGCCGTCGACATTTCATTGCTGAGGGCTAAAACCGGCACTGATGGGGGGCTCTGAATCGGCCATGATGGCATTTCTGTAGTAGTGCAGGTTTTAGTTGGCCATTAGTTTTTAGGTTTCCTAATTCAACTCCCTCTCTCTTAGGTATCACGGTCCATCAATTGGCGAACAATGGGCGGTACTAAGAGGCCGAGAGGAAGATGAGATTACGAGGTGAGAAGCACGAGACCTGATCTGCAAGATTCGGCGGTGGAGAGGTTGCCGGAGATAGGGAGGCCGACAAGGTCAAATGATGGCGGATGGCAAGCAGTAGATGGAGGCTGAGAGGAAGATGACACCCACGATCTATGAGAGGTGAGATGACGAGAGAATATCTACAAGATCTGGCGATGGAGTGGTTGACGGAGATGGGGAGGCCCATGAGGCTAGAGGCAATGATAATGACAAGTGGCGGCAAGTGCCATGGCAAGAGAGGCGAGAGGGCGAGGAGGGGTTGTATCCCCTCTCTTGGCTATCGAGCCAGCTCCATGCCTCGCGGATTTTCAGCTTTATCTAGCACCACCCCTATGAGAATGACTTTTCAAGAGTTTTACTTGAGGAGCTGTTTTATTTTATCCTATTTGGCAAAAAAAAAAAAAAAACAGCTCCTAAAGCTGCTGAAAAAGCTATACCGAGTAGAACCTTATAGCTAGTTAGGTTGCGCTTTGATCACTTGCTCTCAATAGAGAATTGTGCTGTTGTATATTCCTGACCTTTACCCCACCAGAAAATTAATAAAACTGCACTTATTCTTTTTCTTACATCACATCCACGAAAAATGAAATGAAAGGGAGAAAAGAGGGAGTATTACTATTACATACGGTGGAACTGTGGAAGCAACCCCTTGACTACGACTTAGTGGCCAAGTTGCATCGATATTGACAGGTTATATGCATAGTGCACATCAGGTTGATAGATTAACTAATTAATAATCAAACATCAATTTGCTCCTTGGTAGCCTTGACGTATCCCACGGTGCTCCCCTTGCACTCGTAGTATAACGCGGTCATGGCGCAGGCTGCAAACAACTGCACGGCCGCTATCAAGATGATGTAAAGAAACCCCAGAAGCAACCCTGATGCCATGTTTCTAAGTGCACACTTCTTGGCCAGATTGTAGACATGGGTCAAGGCAGCGGCGAAGCCGGTGAGCACACCAGTCACAGAAATCAAAAGCATGGCCCGTCTGCGCTTCCCCTTCACCAGCCGCCCCGCCTGCCCAAGAGCGCCGGCGCCGTGGCAACCGGGCTCGGCCACTGCCACGACGACGCTCAGGGAGCAGACGAAGAAGAAGTACACGAGGAAGATGAAGGGAGCGAGGAGCAGCAGACACCCCACAAAGAACAACCCGAAGTATTTCAGGATCATGAGAGCCACGACCAGAGAAGACATGAAAATAAGAGCCGCGTCGTAGGCCATCTCCAGTGCGTAGACGAAGGCGAGCGTAAGCACGGGGCCTTTCAGCTGCGTCTTGACTTTGCCAAGGAGCGACCAGAAGGTGTGCAGCTCACCGGAGTTTGTCGCGACGGCGGCAAAGAGGACGACGATCTCGATGACTGATCTGATGATGACGGTAAACACAAGACAGGCTGCGCTGGTGAGCAAGAGAGCCCGGGTGTCATCTTGGGTCTTTCGGCTGAGTTGAACGAAGTCTGGGCTACTGGGATCGGTGCTGTTGAGAGCGCCTTTGTGTCGAGGTCAATCTCGACTGTGAGGGGCTGGACGATGAGGGGCTGGACGGCGAGGTCGTTGCCGAGGAGTAGACACCTGGAGGCGGCGGTAATTGTATAGACTGCTGCGAAGAGCCTCCGGTTGTAGCTAGGGAGGAGCAGACCTTCCTTTAGGAAATTGAAGAATGATGGGGTCGAGCTTTGCCCGGTTGCCATGGCTGGATGCTGGAGCTAGCTAGCTAGAGAGATAGACAAGGTCGAATAGAAGGTGAGGAGAACAAAGTTGGAGGAGTGTATCACAGGTTTTAAGTAAATGGTGGAGTAAAGAAAGTAAGCCACAAGTTTGGAGAAAACAAACCTTTTACGTAGAAAAACTTGATGCCGATCCAATAGAAAAAGTCGCTGTTGTGAGAAGAGTCAGGAATCAGCACATGTAGGCGATGTTACGCGTAGCCATTATTTCTGAAATCTAAAATATTGGTGGATGTTGCCTAACGCGCTTATGAGTTATGACAGGATAAGGGAAAAGTGTATATATTGACTAGAGGAGTCGTACAACAACACACCCCCCCCGCCCGCCCCCCCCCCCCCCCCCCCCCCCCCCCCCCCCCAGCTCCGCCGTACGAGCGACTCGGGGGGTGCTCGCCGGCTTCGCTAGCCCCCTGCTCCCTGCCATCTCTCCGGCTCGCCGCACTCCGGCATGTGGCGGCGGCGGCCCATGACAGGACCAAAAAACGGGATACTGTGCGCAGTCATCCACCCTGTCCTCCACTCCCCTGCCTTCCCCGCCGTCAATGGAGCTTCTGGGGAGCCGGCGGTGCGGATCCAGGCACCTACGTCCGGATATACCGTCTACGCCCCAGATCGGCGCGGCCTTGTGGCAGCTGACGTGGATGCATGCTGGCCGGATCCCACTCTCCATGTTGCGGAGCTCCAGGACGTCGACCCGCCGGCGCCGAGCTCTACCAGCAGGGTCGCGGGTTCTCTTACCCTACTTGGACCCCGTGCGCGCGCTCGTGCTCCCTGGCTCATGCCCCGTCCGGATCTGCGCGGGGTGCACTAGATGGCGTAGGGCGTGTGGCCGGCCTCGCGGTTTGCCAGCTGCAGCCTTCTTCCTCCCCCCACTCTTGGTCTTTTTCCAGGCGTGTGTGGATCGGCAACCGGCAACACGGATCCGGCATCACCTCGCCTAGATCTTGCGCCTCTGCCCCTCGAACTGGCCATCGGTGGCCAGTTGCAGGCGCACCCGCCATGCCCGCAGCTGGGCAGATTTTGATCCAGCGCCCCCATCGTCGGATCCGACTGCCTCACGTCCGGATCGGGTGGAGCTGCTTTGTGATGTGGTGCTTCTTCTACACGGGCGTGTGCTGGGACCTTGGGCGCGCGGTTTGGCCATGGGCATGCTAGCGGTGAGGCTGCGTGCCCATGGGCGTCCCTTTCGCTGGATCTGGTGTCATCTTGTTCGGACCTAGTGGACTCGCTGCTCTAGCAGCTGTCGCGGGTGAGTTCGGGAACGGCTCTGCACGATGTGGCGGCGGCCGGCACCCCCTCCTTTCCAGGGGTGGACGCCTACTGGTGCGCGTCTCCCACCATCGTGGCCGCGTCCGGGAACAGCTCTGCGCGGTGTGGCGGCGGTCGACACCCCCCTCCGTCCAGGCGTGGAAGCTTGCCGGTGCACGCATCTCTCTGTCGCGGGCGGGTCAACGGGAGCACTAGCAAAGCTTCTGGGTGAAAGCTCAGCTCAAATCTGTTTGGGTCAACGAGATGGATTTTCTTCTTGAAGGCGTCACTGAAGAACATCCTGTTGCTACTTCTCCTGCATCGGCCCGATCAATGCAGTTACCCCTCGGCACAAGGCTCGGGCAAAAGCCTTGCCTTCTTGGCTGACGATGATTGCGTTTTAACGTCATTCATCTCCCTAGAGGCATCATGGAAGAGCTCCATTGCCTTGGTGTGGTAATGTTTGCATTTCGTTAGTGTATTTGTGATTTTGCCACTTTTTGTCCTGGTGCTTGGGTGTTTTGCTGTTGTTGTTTCAACGTTTGTAAAACATAAAACGAGCTGATTTGGGGCTACATCAATATATATATATATATATATATATATATATATATATATATATATATATATATATATATATATATATATATATATATATATGTGTGTGTGTGTGTGTGTGTGTGTGTGTGTGTGTGTGTGTGTGTGTGTGTGTGTGTGTGTGTGTGAGTAATCCCCCGTTGACATTAAAAAAAGTTTATACTTATTTTTTTATTGAAGTTCGTGTTCATGTTCAAATGTTCTTGTTTTTCGTTGGAAACAACGACGCCCACCAAACAAAAAAAAACTCTCCCGTTCTCTTTTGGGATTGGGAGCAGATCTTCCAAATTGTATATAGCTACGCTACGATGAGACATCGAAGTTTTTCTGACATGATGAAGATAGTGCTTAGGGGCTGAGAGATGAGATGTACCAAAGGTGTGATCTGCTTGTACTGAATGAGTTCCTAAGGAACAACAAACCCAAATAGCACACAAATATAATCACAAGGCTAGGTGTAGAGAGCAAAGGCGGTGTGTGCATATGGTAGATAACAACATGTAGGAAATTTGTGACAAGAACCAGCAGAGGGACAAGAACCAGCAGGGCAGCCTCTGTGCTAGATTCTTTCAGAAGCCACTATATATGCCCACTGCCACTAGACCCCTGGTGTGGCATGCCAACCTTTGTTCCACCACCGATCGAAATGTAAATTCCAGCATGCCAATATAAACACAGTAGTCTCGAACGCATGGCTCTGGGATTCCCTCCTCAAAAACCCTACAGAGAATTCGCAAAAAAAAAAAAAAAAAAAAAAAAAAACCTACAGAGAAACAGCTATTTGAATTTGAACGTGCGCCGCGCGCTCACCAGAGTAAGTTGCAGAGGTTGCTATTAGCACATTGACGACCTGTGAGCTCGCTTGCAGTGTAGATAAGGTGTCCTGTCATGTTCCAGAACAGTGTAACTGTCGCTAGTAGTGTTGGTGTTGTTCAGAGTCTCTCTATCAGTCTGTCTCCAAGGATGCCAGCAGAGAGCGCGTGTCCAGAGTGGACTAGGACGGAGAGGAGAGATGGTGCAGGCAAAACCGCAAAAGATAAGCAGGAACGTAGATGAAAGGAGCCTTGACTTTTTGTGGTTGGAGGAGCAGGGATTCCTCTATGAATCTGATGCCGACCACGTGGAGATTGCTTTGCTAGTACCCATGGAGTCCTACTGTACTGGGGAACTATATGGAGGTGAGATTTGGACAAGATGCGGGTGGATAATATTTCGATAATGATACAATGATAATATTTCGATAATGATACAATTAAGACGTCCAGATGGACGAATGTCTCCCTCCGCTCACTCCCACACGTGGCGCTCGCCCAACAACCTTATCCGCACGTCCCGTCCGTGCGCCTCGTTGGTCGCTGCGCCATTTCCTCCCTCCATCGCCGTGCCCATCCGCCCACCCCACTTTTCCTCGCCGCCGCCGGTCCCCCACAGCGCCGCGCCCCCACCGCGTTGTGCCCCATCCCCTGCGGCCTCCTTCGCTCTGCCTCCCCACGCTGCCTCCTCCGCGCCGCATTCCCCACCAGGCCTAGTCTGTCTTGCCCGCCTCCACCGCGCTGCCTCCTCGCCGCGCCCGGCTTGCTCGCTGTGACCACCTCCATCAAGTCGGCGAGCCTCCACGGCGGATGCTCCAACAAGCAGGTGAGGAGGATGAGATTTGTGCGACGCCACGCCCATCGCCAAGTTGCTCGTGCTACTGCCGCACAGCGAGGTCCATGCGCCGCCATCGATCTCCGTGCCGGCGTGCCTCCATTCGTCCAAGCAAAGCCCGTGTTGCAAGAGTATGTTTGAAGTATTTCAGGTGTTTCATCTAAATGTTGCAAGTGTTTCATCTAAATATTGCAAAAGTAGATCGGAATGTTACACATGTTGCAGTGGCTATACATGTATGTTTCAAGTGTATGTTCCAAATATTTCATCTCATTTTCTAGACGTATGTTTGCAAGTGTTTTCAGGTGTTTTTTGTTGCGAGTATTTTATACACATGTTTCGAGTGTTTCAGTTGTTTCGTACGTATGTTGCAAGTGTTTCAACTGGATGTTTCAAAAGTAGATCTAGTGTTGCAGCTAGTGTTTCAGGTGCATGTTTCATGTGTTTCATCTGCCTTCAGACGTATGTTGCAAGTGTTGCATCCAGATGTTTCAAAAGTAGATCGAGTGTTGCATCTCTGTCTTTGCTTTTTCTACTGCCTTACCTTCGCCTCGGTGTCTCCTCCTCCTCCCAGTGCCGACTGCGCATCCGCCCCCTCATCTAGATGCTGGCATAGCCACGTGCTGTAGTCACCAGCTGCAGCTACAGGCCACGTGCACGCACATGAGAAGCGGAGGGGCACGAGCGGGGACTCCCCACATGCAGTCGGGCGGCGCAGGCCCCGCTTAGGCGGGCGCGGGATGCAGGTGCGCAGAGGGAGATAGAGTGCAGGCACGGGTGTCCGGACGTCCGTGCGTTAGCACTGCCGATGATATTTAGTCCACGTTAGGTATAGCTCTATTTCATTGGTGTACCTTTGTTTCCTATCTCGATGAGCAACTTCATTGGTGGAGCAAAAACTGTTTTGAAAAAGTGTTTGGCAAAACAACTTCTTATAGTAGATCTGAAAGAGAAGTTAGGAGAAGCTAATATCCCTGTTCGCTTGAACTACTTCAGCAGTACTTTTGAGTGAACGAACATTATTTTTTTTCTCTCACAATAAATCAGCATAAGCTTCAGCATAAGCCAAATTTTCAGCTCCATCCAGTACCCACCCCTTCTGAGAACAAATTTTCTGTAATTTCACTTGAGGAGCTGTTTGAACAGCTTCAAACAGCTACTAGAGCTGCTGAGAAAGTTTGTGCCAAACATGACCTTATAGTTAGGGTGCACTTTGGTCACTTGCTCTAAATAGAGGGTCGTGCTGTTGTGTATTCATGACCTTTTCCCCTCTAGAAAATTAATGAAATTGCACTTGTGCTTTTTCTTACATCACATCCATGAAAAATGAAATGAAATAAAAGGGAGAAAAGAGTGAGTATTACATATGGTGGAAGCAAGCCCTTGACTTCGACCTAGTCAAGTAACATGGATATTAACAGGATATATGCATAGTGCTGTAACACCCTCGGTGTTACACCATAAATCATTTACTATAATATATCATGAGCATCATGTTTATGTGTTAATACATGTGATAAAGTGATTAGATCAATTTCTGTAACTCGGAACGATCAACAAAAATACGAATCGAAAGTTGATTCAATAGTCATGTTATATCACTTAAGGTTGAAAACCATTTTTTATTAAGCAAAAATGATATAGAACATATATGTGCCACCTTAATAAAGTTAGAAGTACAAACTTTGTAGATGACAGTGACATACTTGTGGCCAAAAAATAATATTACTAGCTAATATTTCCACTAGCTTAGAAATCGCAAATGGAAATCAAATTCAGCTCACAAACTTTGAAATTTTCAAGTCTGCCAACAGTTAGACACTGCTATGTTTAGAAATTTATTGTGAGACATTAGGTTAAACGGTGGTGTAGTGTTATAGCTTAATTTGGTAGTCTCATGTGCCATCTAGAGCATGGTGAAGACGGTTTAGGTTTAGGAGCAACCGTTTGGTCGTATTCAACGCTTTAAAATTCGTGCGTGCCATTGTCTCGGGTTGGTTGGCGCTGGGTGCGCGGTCACCGCACGGCCTTCTCACGCCACGCACATGGTCGCATCCCGCGTGGTCAACCATGCCGCCGCGCTTGGCCGGTCGAGCCTCCTATGCTTGGCCGAGGCCGGCGCAGCGAGCCGTTGTCCCCGCGCCCTGCTGCTCTACCTCGCGCTGCCGTTTTGGGTGCCGCCGCGGCCGCGCTGCGCTACCGATGCTCCTTGCGTCGTGACACTGCCGCTGCCATCGCATCATCGTTGCGTCCACGCCGGTCCGCTGCATCTGTGCACTATCGCTGGCCCTGTGCGTGTTGCCTCTGCCACGCGCACGTGGGCAAGCCGCTGTCGCCATGCCATTTATGGCACTGCGATGCGCGGGCCACACCAGTCGGACGAGCGCACATGTTGTCCATAGCACCGGCGCATGGGCTTCCCGAGCTCGCCGCTCATGTCATGCCAAGGTAAGGATGAGCCGAGCCCACTGCCACGCTCCATTTCTCTCATTCTCTCTTCTCTCTCTGCTTTCCGCCGCCATCGTGTCGCGTCACGGTGAGCCACAGAGTGAGCACCTCTTATCAATTTCTCATGCTCACGTCTCCGCCTTCACATCCCCTCTTCAGCCGACCCCACCCCACCTTGATTGCGGCTTGGCCGAGCTCCAATTTTGGAGCTTTGCCCGCCACCTTGCCGTTAAGGCCCATCACCGCCCGCGTCGTGGCCAACCTCCACCACTTCACCCTATGCCAATTCCTCAGCACCACTAGCTCGCCTTGGCTCCCTTTTTGTTGTGCGCATGCTAGTCGCAGCTCTAGTGCTGCCTCCTCGCCGCTGATGTGGTCGTGCCTTTGCAGTCCACCGTTCACCTCACAGATTGCACGTGGCCAGCCTCGCTCGGGTCGATCCGGCCGAGCCGGCTTTTTGGTAAGGTCACTGGTGAGTTGTTGTTGCTCACCCACTACCCCTACCACCTTGTTGTTGCTGTGGCTCACCTGAATGTCGTGGCCATTGCCGCAGGGTGCCCGCCGCTGTGGAGAGGTCCTTCTACAGTGTCCCGCCTCGTGCAACCACCACCCATCGTCTCGCGTCGAACCCTAGGTGAGAGTCGGCCTCTTAGATAGGTCAGCGTGGGTTTTGTGTGGCCGACGTAAGCGCCAGTGCCACCGCTCGTCGTATCAACGCATGCAGGGATGGTCGAGGACCTTGCCGTTGTAAAGAGGAAAAAGTTCTGAGGGTTCCGTTGCAAAGTCGTTGTTTATAGAAATAGTACATGTAGTGTTCGCGCTATTGTTTGGTAACATGAGGGCATTTTTGCAAGATTGCCAGCGCGCGCGGGGGCTCCCCGTCGTGGGACGCCTCCGCGCATGGGCCGCGCCTCGCGTGGGCCGCATTGGGCCGAAATGAGTTTATCTTTTTCATGGAAAATAGAAATAGCTCTTCATTTGTATTTCTGGGTTGAACTTTGGTAATTAATATAAAATCATATAGATCCAAAAATTATGATACACATTTTGTTAGGTTCCTAAAATTGTGCTCTATCTGGTAGTTTATTTAGTTCATATATATACTTGTTGATATCAAGAACTATTAAATTATTTGAGAGTGCTTAATATTATTAGGTTAATTATTATAGGAATTTTTGTGGTAGATTGGTGATAGCAAAAACCCTAAAATTTTTATAGTAGCATCATGGTATTATTATGTGCTCATTGTAATTTTTGTAGCCTTAGAGTAGGCTAAGTACTAGGGTAGTTAGGTGCTCCTTGTTGTAATATAAGTTAAATCGCTAATAAGAGTAAGGTTACACTTTAGTTGCTAAGTTAATACCTGTTAAATGAATCCATACCTGTGTTTGTGGAATTGATAGGTAGTTAGTATCTCAACCATTAGAGCTAGCTTAGTGGCTTAGTAGATGTATTCTTATTTTAAGAATTGTTGTTGCTTTAATATTAAAGTATTGCATCATCATCGCATGCATGTAGAGAACGAGTTGGCGGAGATCGTTACCATCGGAGATCACGAGTTCAAGGAGGTGATCGAGGAGTACGAGGAGGAGATTCTCATCTAGGAGGAGGTCCCAGAGCCGCCACTGACTGACTCAACTGACACCGCGCCTGCCCAAGGTAAGCCCCGGTACATAACCCTTATTTTAAATAATCACTGGATATATATATATGTGATGTGCATTTACGTTACAGGCTTATTGTTGAAACTACATGCATAGATATACCTACCTATAAGTCCAACTAGCTTAGATCGAGTAGCTGCTATGCTTATGTTTTTCGGTAGCGTGAGTAACCTGCCGTTACTCATAATAGGTGATTATTATTATTACTCTCATGATAAAATGGTGAAAGAAAATTGAGACCGGGCAGGGAGATGGTACGGGTATTGGTGGGTGTAAGAGGTTGTGTCCCATGGCCAACGGGGCATAGCTTGGTTACACTGTTTTTCCTGTCCGTGTCGGTTAAGGACCGGCTATTGCATTAGATTCTAGTCAGATCACAGACTTATTATCCTGAGCACATACTTGCTTATGGGAGCGGGAAGGCTCGTTGCTCTCTTATCGTGGGTTCTGGCTCTTTCCGGACCGACTGATTGGGGGCGGGGATTGTGGAGGTCTAAGCACCACACTGAGTCCAGGACTCAGGAGTGGAGGCTTGGAGTCCAAGTTTGGACAGGGTCTGGGACCCCTTGACGGCAGAGGCTCTGTTCGGCTTACCCTATATTCGGCTTGTTCGGCTTATTTTTTTTAGCTGGAACAGTGTTTTTCTCTCAAAACAATTCAGCCAGAACAATGTTTTCAGCTAGTTTTAGCCAAGTTTCAGACCAGCGAACGGGGCCAGAGTGGTGGGTTGGTCTTGCTTGTCGCCTGGGGTACAAGCAGAGCGTGTGTTTTGGGGTAAGTCTTGCGAGTACATTATGTACTCAGGGTTTATTTACCCTTGTTGCAGGTGCAGCTTCAGGAGTAGCTGTTGTGTGGAGGATTCTTCTAGTGGACACAAACGGATCCTCGTATCTTATCGTTAGATGTTTATTTCAATTCCGTTGTTTAAATTCCGCACTCTGAACTTTGTATTATAATAATATATTTCCGAGAACTCTTGTCATATGAAATGGACTAAGTATTGTAAGCTCGTTCTCGTTATTAGATCCTGGAGGAAAAACGTGGATCGTTCGAGTTCTCACTTAGGGTGTGCTCGACGAAACAGTCCGATATAGCTTATTTTTAGGGTGCTTAGCGTCTGGTGGAAGTCGAGTGCCTCCAGAAGCGTGCTATTTGTGGCGGCTCTGCCACAAGTGCCAGTGCACATCAGGTTGACATAATAGAGTAGCTAATAATCAAGCACCAATTTGCTCCTTGGTAGAAACCTTGACGTACTCGGCCGCCGATGCCTCGGTGCTCCCTTGCACTCGTAGTAGAAGGCGGTCATGACGCAGTCTGCAAACAATTGCACGGCCGCTACCAAGATGATGTATAGAAACCCCAGGAGCAACCCTTCTCCCATGTTAGTAAGTGCAAATCTCTTGGCCAGAGTGTAGATAGGAGTTAAGGCAACGGCGAGCATGACAGTCACAAAAATGAAAAGCACGGCCTGTCTGCGCTTCCCCTTCATCAGCCACCACGCCCGCCCAAGAGCGCCAGCGCCATGGCAACCGGGTTCGGCCACCGCCACGACGATGCTCATGGAGCAAAGGGAGAAGTACAGGAGGAAGATGACGGGAACCAGGAAGAGCAGCGACCCCACAGTTAACAGCCCGAAGTATTTCTCGATCTTGAGAAACATGAGCAGAGCGGACATGGCAACAAGAAGCACGACGTAGGCGATCTCCAGTGCGTAGACGAAGGCGAGCGTGAGTATGGCGCCCTTCAGCTGCGCCTTGACTTTACCAAGGAGCGACACAAAGGTGTGCACCTCACCGGAGTATGTCGCGACGGCGGCGAAGAGGACGACGACCTGGATGGCTGATCTGGTGATGGCGCCAAACAAAAAATAGGCTGCGCTGGTGAGCAAGAGAGCCCGGGCGTCATCTTTGGTCTTTTGGACGAGTTGAATTCGAAGAATGTCTGCTGGGCGACTGGGATCGATGCTGTGGAGCGCCTTGTGTCCTGGTCAAGCTCGTCTCTGCGGGGCTGGACGGCGAGGTCGTTGCCCAGGAGGAGGAGACAGGTGGAGGCGGCGATAACTGTGAAGACAGCTGCGGAGAGCCTCCGGTTTTGGCTAGGGAGGAGCAGCCTTCTTTCAGAAAGTTGAACAACGATGGGGTCGAGCTTGTTTGTTGCCCGGTTGCCATGGCTGAAGGCTGGAGCTAGCTAGCTAGCTAGCTAGAGAGATGGACAATGGTCGAATACAAGGCGATGAGAACAAAGTTGGAGGAGTGTATCACAGATTATAAGCGCATGGTTGAGTAAAGAAACATGCTTGGACAAAGCAACCTTATAGAAAAATTTGATGCCGAAGTGCCGGTCGAATAGAAAAGGTCGCCGTTGTGAGAAAGAGTCAGCAGTCAGGACATTGATATAGGCCATGTTACGCGTAGGCGTAGCCATTATTTCTGAAAATCTGAAATATCGGTGGAAGTTGCATAACGCGCTTATGACTTATGAGTTATGACAAGGTCAGGGGAAAGTCTATATTCTACACATCATTTCGGTAGCTGTAGAGGGCTGGATAACGAGCCAGCTCAACTCGTTATGACGCGGCTCCTCGTTATAGCTCGATAATGACCTGGCTCGACATACTCGACTTGTTAAGTAAATGAGATAAACTCTAGCTCGGCTTGGCTCGGCTCATTTAGCTGGCAAACCAGCTTGTTTGGCTCATGAGCTGGCTCGTTAACTGTTGCAACCAATGCATATAGATACTAATAATTTATTCTATGCATACATCACGACAAGTAAATAAATAAGCTAAGTGTAATGCATAGCATACATGTATTCTAGAGACTCCAATCTCATACATGTAATATAAAATTAAGCTTAGTTCTTACTAGTTTTTGTTATAGAACTACAAAGTATTTGGCTTGTTTAGGCTGAGCCAGCTCGAGCTAGCTCATTAATTTAATGACCTAAAATACTAGCTCGACTCATTATGAATAGTAAACGAGCCGAGCCGAGTCGAGTCGAGCCGAGTTTGCACTAAGCCGAGCGAGCTAGCAAGCCATGAGCTTTGTGTCCAACCCTGGCTGTAGGGCGTAGGAAATTCATCTCTTGGGGTGTCTTGGCGTTCGCAACTGTGACTCGCCTCTCACGTTTCTGTTCCCTCCATTCTAAAAAAAACAATTATCGCTTCCTAACGAGTAAAACAATTTTAAGTTTGACCAAATATATAAAAAATACAAATGTTTAAGATACCAAATAAAAATCTTTAAATTGATAATATTTACAATTGGATACACAAATATAGATATTTTTTCTTAAAAATTTGATCAAATATATATTTTTTTGATTTATCCAAAACCTAGAATCGTTTTTTAAGAACAGAGGGAGTAGCTCTCTGTAACAGTGACAATCTCTTTCCTCTTAATGAAACATGCGATGAGTGCATGTTTAAAAAAAAGGAAAAGGTCTATTCCTGGGGTAGTTTCCTGGAATCTTCTTGAATAAAAGTCAAATCGCCTCTAGATCCTATATAGACCGCTAAATCCTGACCCTCTTAGTTCTTAATAACTAGCAATATGGTCGACGCAAGTAGCACGCCTAGCTAGCTTTTTATTATTAGGAAAAAGTCTACTTAACTCCCCTAACATTTGGTGCCTGTCTACTCCACCCCCTCACTTATAAAACTAGGTATTCTACCCCCCACACTATTGAAAACCGTCTAAATAACCCCCTGAAGTGGTTTTACTAACGTGGCATATTAAAAAGTCTATATAACCCCCTAACATATATACGGTTAACTGCATGACCCCCTCAACTATAAAATATGATATTGTAGTCCTTAAAGTACCTAATAATGTTCAAATGATGGTCATGTATCCCACCACACTGGCATAAGCACACATGCTTGCACATAGGCCCATCTCTATCTTGTTCCCTCCTCATGGAAAATTGGTTTACCATGCCATCGATTTCATACATGGGTATTATGGTATTGTGATGGCCACATAAAAGCACAAGGAGTCGCCGTCTCCGCCTCCATCTCCATTCTCCAGCCGCACCGTCTCTCCTCATATGGCTACCTAAAAATTGAAGGACATTCGGATGGAGGATGTGGGAGGGGTTGAATGACGACAATGTAGGCGTGGCATGCTTGAGCTCAATGCATCGACGAGTGATGGAAGGTGGAGCAGGAGACAAGATGTCACATGCTGCTCATTGGGTGGTGTGTCAGTCTAGAAAGAGTAGAGAGGCGGAGGCAACAAATGGCATGCATGCAACCATGTGTGTTTAGGCCAGTGGTGGGATATGGTGTCCACACAACCTTAAACATCATCTGGTGAGTCAATTGAACACTATTTGATGCTTTACTGGCTATAATATCATGTTTTATAGTTGAGGGGGTCATGCAGTCAACCGTTGATATGTTACGGGGTTATATAGACTTTTAAATATGCCACATCAGCAAAACCACCTTCAAAACCGCCTCAGGGGGTTATTTAGACGGGTTTCAATAGTTTGAGGAGTAGAATACCTGGTTTTATAGTTAAGGGGGTGAAGTAGATAACCATTAATAGTTGAGGGGGTTAACTAGACCTTTTTCCCTATTATTATAACATTTGGGCTTTTCTTTTTTCAAAATATTGCTTGTAAAAAGATTTTAGTTTGTGTTGATTGGTTTGATTCACGCTCCAGTTGATAGCTTTTGGTTAGGGCTAGGAATAGTGGGCCAGAGGAGTAGTGGCTCTTTGATTGAGCTTTTCGCCATCCAAACTTTTAGATTTACTAGGAGTGGCTTGTATTCTTTCATTGTGAAGTAATCAAGAGATAAAATTCGTACATCCACTAGTAGAGAACCTAGCTGTAGTCCCGGTTTTCAACCCCCTTTAATCCCGATTTTGGAACCGGGACTATGCAATCGGGACTAAAGGTCTTGATTTTTAGTCCCGGTTCCTCCAACCGGGAGTAGAGGTGTTTATTGGGTAAAAAAAGGTTGCAGCTATGGAGATTCGAACCTACGACCTCCCACTTTAGCTCTTTCACGCGTTACCATCTCACCTACCACCACACATCTAACTTAGATAAGATACGCTTTCCTTTTAAATTTAGTTTGGAGACACCTTTAGTCCGGGTTTGAGACATAAACCGGGACTAAAGGTACCTTTAGTCCAGGTTCGTATCTCAAACCGGGACTAAAAGTCACACTTTTAGTCCGAGTTTGTGTCTCAAACCGGGACTAAAGATTCTCGCACTGACGTGCCTCTGACACACCTCGGTAACCATTACAACCGGGACTAAAGGGTAGAATTAGTCCCAGTTTGTATTACAAACCGAGACTAAAGGTCCAGTCATCCCTTTAGCCACGGTTGCAATTTTTAAACCAGGACTAAATACTTTTTGGCCATGGGATGAAAGGCCGTTTCTCTACTAGTGATCTTGTTCTAGCTCCTCTCCCAAATCTGAAATTTCTGTTTTTTGGAGATTTTCGTTGTCATATTTTGGGTGATTTTTGTGCTGCTGGTTTGGCGGAGTCTTTTGCATGTTGTTGTGAGACTTAGGGACGGTTGGAACATATCTGGATCATGTCTTGAAGTCCAGCTTCAAAGCCTTTGGTTCTAAGCCTCAAATCTTACAATTCTTGCTCTTTTGATGAAATTCTTGAGGATCTTTGAGCTAAGGTTTTTTGGGTTGATTTCGTGTTCTTTCTAGGTGCTATGAGGTCTTGGAAACATGCTTAGGCTTTTCCTCAACCAAATTTTCCACGAGCACCCCATCTCCTCAGTTTCAAGAAAATTATGAAAACCCCAGTTCGAGAGTGAGTTTTTGAATTTCCTGATCATGCTTTAATCTTTTTGACATTATCTCTTGGGGATAGCTTCTAAACAGGCTCGAGAAGGTGTGTGCAAAGTTTTGGATTTTTTAGAGTTCGTTTGATCGAGTTTTGAATTTTTCTCTCTTGTTCTCAAGCCTGTTTTCTGGGCTGTCTCGAAACTTTCTAACACAATTTTTAACGTCAACATCCAACACAACTCCTAACATCGGCACTTCCGACGTGCGTTGGAACTCCCGACATGCATCGGAACTTCTGATCCCAACTTCCAATCTTTTGCTGTTCTGAGCTGTTTTCGCTTTCGCTTCATGTTTTGGCTTTCCTATCACGGTCCTTTAGATCTATAGTCTCATCATGGCGGTTAGAAATCGATTTTGCTACAAGGAATGCAATTTCATGGAAAATGGGGATATAGGCCAAGTTATCTCCGGGAGAAGAATTTTAATATATTGACTACCATTCACCCCCTCCCCATTTGGTCATCGTTTCCGGTATTTCAGATAGCGAGGATATTGAAAAAGCTAAGGTAGGAGAAGAGGATAGTAAAATGATTTTTTGAGCAATTGTGCATGGTTAACATTTATCGGGCATGATCCTTTGATATATAGAGAGAGTAGTCTTATCCCGGTAGAGAACACTTATCCCACATGAGATTTGCAAGTTTCTAATGAGATTGTGCGAGTTCCCATCGAATTAGGGATGAATTAGACACAAACTTTCAAAACCGGCCTGCACCGGTCTTTACTGTTCTGTGGCCGAAGACTACAGAAACTGGCCTAGACCGGTTTTAGCTGTGCCAGCCAGTGAATAGTGCCTCCCTGGAACTTGTAGTTTTGGCCTAATTTTGATGCTTTTTGCTAACACTTTATTTCCCAATTCGAATTTGAACTTCCTAATCATTAATTTTGCTGTCAACAGGAATTATGATGTGAGATTTGGACAAGGTGTGGGTGTATGAAATTTAATAATTGGCGTGCACTTTGGTCACTTGCTCTGATTAGAATCATGCTGTTGTACATATATTCATGACCTTTTGCCCTCGAGAAAATTCATGAAATTGCACATATATATTCTTATTCTTACATCACATCTACGATGTGAATTCTCAAATGAAATGAAACAGTGAAACGAGGAGTATTACATACGGTGGAAGCAGCCCCTTGACTACCACTTAGTGAAACATCAATATTAACCGTATATGGCTATGCACACAGTGCATATCAGGTGGATAGAATATACTCCATCTATTTCAAATTATAAGTTGCTTTGACTTTTTTGATATATTTATTTTGCTATGCATCTAGACATAATATAATATGTTTAGATACATAGCAAAATAGATAAACCAAAAAAGTTAAAACGATTTATACTTTGGAACGGAGGGAGTAGCTAATTAATATTCAAGCAGCAACAAATTGCTCCTTTGTAGACACCATGAGGTACTCCGCCGCGGATGCCTCGGTGCTCCCCTTGCATTCGTAGTAGAACGCGGCCTTGGCGCAGACTTCAAACAATTGCACGGCAGACATCAAGATGACGTACAGAAACCCCAGGAGCAACCCTGATGCCTTGTCAGTAAGTGCGCACGTCTTGGCCAGAGCGTGGACCCGCAAGAGTGCAGCGGCGAGCAAGCTAGTCACAAAAATGAGAAGCACGGCCTGTCTGCGCTTCCCCTTCATCAGCCGCCACGCCTGCCAAAGTGCGCCAGCGCCATGGCAACCGGGCTCGGCCACTGCCACGACGACGCTCATGGAGCAGAGGAAGGAGTACACGGGGAAGATGAAGGCAACGTGGAGGAGCAGCCACACCGCACAGAACAACCCAAAGTAATCTTTGATCGGAAGGAAGATGAGTAGCGCAAACATGGCAACCACAAGCGCGAAGTAGGCGATCTCCAGTGCGTAGACGAAGGCGAGCGTAAGCACGGGGCCTTTCAGCTGTGTCCTGACTTTGCCAAGGAGCGACCCAAAGGTGTGCAGCTCACCGGAGTATGTCGCGACGGCGGCAAACTGGACGACGAGCCGGATGGCTGATACGATGGTGACGGCAAACAGGAGATAGGCTGTGCCGGTGAGCAAGAGAGCCCGGGTGTCATCCCGGATGTCTAGGATGAGGTGAAAAAAGTCTGGGCTACTGGGATCGGTGCTGTTGAGCGCTTTTGCGTCGAGGACGATCTCGTCCATGAGGGGCTGGACGGCGACGCGTTTGACGACGAGGTGACAGGTGGAGGCGACGATGATTGAGAAGACTGCTGCGAAGAGCCTCCGGTTGTGGCTAGGGAGGAGCAGGCCTTGTTTCAGGAAATTGAAGAATGATGGCGTGGTGCTTTGCCCGGTTGCCGTCATGGCTGGTGCTAGCGAGCTAGCAAGCTGGAGAGATGGACGAAGTCGAATGGAAGCTAGGTGTGATGAGAAGTCAGGAGAGTATCACAGGTTATAAGCGCATGGTTGAGTAAAGAAACATGTTTGGTGAAAGCAAACCTTATTGATAGAAAAACTTGATGTTGATGCCGATCGATAGGGCTGGGCACTTGTTATCACCGACAAGGCGACGACTTGGGTTTGGTGTTATCGATAGGTGCCAGCAAAGTTCTGTGGTGAACACGATGTAAACCGATCGGTGCACGGGGAATGTTTGTAGAAACTGATCGGTGCATCGGGAACAGAGAAAACCGACACAGAACAGAATCATCGCTTCGTCATTCGGTGCCACCGAAGTTTATGTGTGCAATCCGCTCGGTTGTGCTGCCGTCTCCGGTCCTCATCGCTTACGTGCCCTGGACGTAAGCGAAGAGGACGCCGAAGCAACCCGTACTAGCTCCCATGAAGCATCTTCGCCGCCCAGATCGGGTCCTCTCAGCTAACGAGTCCTGGGCGGGCAACACTCTACCACCGCTGCTGGATGCGTTGGTGTAGCCAAACGCCGTGCCGCGGCCCGCCGCTGCACGACGCTCCGTCATCCGTCAGTGCCCTACATGCACACTAATGGTCCTCGACGCGCCACCGCAGCCCTTTGCGGCGCTGTAGGCCGTCACATAAACTTCGGTAGAAACAGCTAAACCCTAAACATTTGCAACATACGTCCGAAATAGCTAAAACACTTGCAACATACGTCTAAAACACCAGAAAAACTTAAAACCACATGTGTAGCCATTACAAACATCCAGATGAAAATACTTGCAACGTACGTATGAAAACACTTGAAACACTTACATATATATGCAACATCCAGATCAACTTTTGCAACATCCAGACGAAATACTTGCAACATACTTGTGAAACAAGTGAAACATTTGGAACCTACACTTAAAACATACATGTATAGCCTTTGCAACATGTGCAACATCTTGATCTACTTTTGCAACATCGATATAAAATACTTACAACATACCTTTGAAACATCTGATACACTTGAAACATACACTTTCAGCGCAATATCACCTTGCTGCTTGAACGAAAGGAGGCTTGTCGTCGCTGAGCTCGACGCCAGCGCGGTGGTTGGCGGCGGCGCATGGAGCTCATGGCGGCGCGGAGGTCCAGCGTGGGCAACTCGTCAGCAGATGGAGCGCGGCCGCAGCAGGAGGCGTTAGTCCGGGCAGTTGGCGCACGCAGATCTCACACAGGCCGCCACGTGGAGCTCCGCCTTATCTGGATCTAACCACAGCAGCGGCCACTTGGCACTCACTGGTAGCTCGCTTTGGCGGCGGCGAGACAGAAGGGTGGGAAGCGAAGGGGTGGCTACGCGGCGCGCAGCGCAGGCTGGGCGGTCTGGTCTGTCCGGACAGACGGACGCCCTATAGGAAGCATTGCGGTTTATGGATTTATAAGATGACTTACTTAATTCTTAATTTATCACCGTGTGCTATGCACTGGCTTCTTATTATTTTGATTCAATATATTATATTACGTGTAGATATTTTTAGCCCCACTTGTGGCCATCTGTGGCCAGGCGATGCCGCCCACGCTGCCCATATGTGCAGGCAGAGAAGGCGCCCAACAGCCATGCACCCAACAAGTGCTTAGCTATGCGCCCAGTGGCCATGCACCCAACAAGTGCCTAGGTAGGTGAATTAGCCCAGGGGCAAAGTTGGCATTTCAGGTGACTGATTTGGAGAAAAATAAAGAAAAAATACAAATGGTGAAATGGCAATGAATACAAGAAGCATATGTACTAATAAATGGTGAATTGGCGAAGCCTATGACAAAAATGGAAAATTAGCGAAGCCTGAATTGGCAATGGCATATTTCTATTTTTTCTCATTCTCTAGAGGTCTCATATAGATTCTCAAATTCTCAAAATGCATTTTTGGCTCCTTGTAGTTGAAACGGGTCCCAACTCTGGTCCAACCAGTCATTTACCCGACCCGCTAGTAGACATGGCATGCCATCGTCACCTTCTCCTGCCTCATTCTGTTCTTTCCCCCTGCCTCTTTGACTTATGCATAGGGGGATTTTGGCCATATGTGATAGAGAGAGCAGAAGACAGACATAGAGATGGTGTCGCCACGGTCGTTGGCTGCTGGCGGTATCGCTAGTTGGCAGGTCAGCCACACGGTCTATGATGGCGCCAAGATGGCGGGAGAAGGGATCCCTCGTGCTATGTTAGTTCATCCGACCTTGGATTCTAGACGTTTAGCATAGTAGGATGCATTGGCCGTAGTAAAGTAGTGCATGGATGCGTCTATGAAACTTAGGTTTGGTATTAAGGGTTTGTGACTTTTGGGGCGATGATGAGTTTTGTGTCAGGGATTTGGGGGGTTTCTCTTGAGGTTCTAGCTTAATCGTGTATAAGATTCCACACGGTTTATGGTCAGTTATTGAAGTTGACGAACTAAAATGTCTCTTTTTTTTGGCCTTGGTTGTTGATTTAGAAGCTCTGATGCTCTGTACATGATGAATTGTGTAGTTGATAGCGCTAAGGAGTGCACCATAGAGCTTCATAATGGAGGTTTCAATTTTGTTAACTTAGGACATATCTTGGATTTTGTTTTCTCTTTCTTCTTTTCCATGTGAGAGCTTGCTCCAACATCCATCTATAAGCATTGCTCTCCGTCTTGGTGTGGACCTAACCTTTCCTAATCACACACTTAGCAAAGACATTAGTCCACTAGTTGTCTCAGTTACCAAAATCAATCATAAGGCTTTCAACACCTCGTGATAGTAGGACCAAGATCTGCACCAAAGGAGGGGGCCCACGGTCTTATGGGGGGTCGGTTGACCCTCCTAGGTCAGTTGACCCCCTAGTAACTCCAGCATCCCACTATTGGTCAACATGCAAACTAACACACCAAGGCTTGATCTCCACCACTGATTCAAAGTCGGTTGATCCTATGGATGAGGTGGAGATCACATGTATTCATGAGGCCACCTCTACATCACAATAAATAGAGGGGTCTGCCATCACTTCCAAGACACTCCATACCAAGAAGAAGAGAAGCTCCACTAGATCCTTTGTAATAGTAGGATAGTGTGTGGGAGTTAGAGTGGTCGTTACCCTTCCCGATGGCCTTGCGCTCGACACACACTAGATCTAGCCAGAGTGATGATCGACGCTGAGCTCGTCGTCTACATCGGTGGCTCCGCTTCTAGTGCCACCGGAGTACCCATCATATTCTAGTTCTGGATGATGACGTGGATATTTTTTTTCCTTTTTATCGGACCCTCTCTACCTTCGCAGCCAGTAAAATATTTTTTGTGGAGAGAGTGTGTAGCGCACAAAGTCATGTATTTTATGGTGTCCAGAAGACTAAATCGAACAAACAAGTGTGCTAGGCACAAAACCAAGCTTTGGTGGTGTCTTATGGACAAAAAAACTCAAGTTATTACTTGCTAGGAGATTTAGCAACCTTCTCATCCCTTTATGCTTCTAAGCTTCATCTAGCCATCCTCGTGTGCAATTGAGTGTGAGCCATGTCTTGCTTGCTATAACTTGTCTTGCTAGTTAGAACCATAAAGTAGTGATAGATCTTAGGAAACCTTATGCTTACTCGTTGTTCTCCCACCTATCTATACCTTACTTGTATCCTTTGTTTCAGTTATCTTTGTCTTTAGTGTCAATACTACCTATGATTTATCGCTTCCCCCACTATAATATGATATCTTAATTGTGGTATAGCTAGGATATCTCATTTATAAATACTCTTAGGCGCAACTTTTCCTATGGATAAAACAAATAATATATCTTGGAATACTCCATGGTGAAATGCTACAATGGTATTTTGAGCGCTTGTGGAATTATTCACTTGAGCATACGAAATACTCCAACAAGCAACCGAACCTCAGGCAGAAAAATTCTGGTGTCTCTTGCCCTGTTGATTTGCCTCCTTTATACACTTGCTATTTCATTATCCATCTTGTGTTTGTGTATTGCTTATGTTATCTAGCTCAACTAGTTGCTTAGCATAATTTGAGTATCCTGAGTGCTCTAGCTTATAGCTTGTTATTCTTCTTCTACTAGAATTGTGTAGGAAAGGCTTGCTTGTATTGCTAGGCTAGGTGCATAGTGATTATTACGGATCGCCTCTTTTACTAAATATTGTGCATAGTTGTGGTTGTACCTTTGAAGGAGTTTTTTATAGGCTATTCACCCCCATAGCCATCATAGAACCATTCTGATCACAAGCACACAATTGGTAGAATAAGTTGGGATGGTGTTGTTGGC
Organism: Miscanthus floridulus; assembly: GCF_019320115.1. Taxonomy (NCBI): domain Eukaryota; kingdom Viridiplantae; phylum Streptophyta; class Magnoliopsida; order Poales; family Poaceae; genus Miscanthus; species Miscanthus floridulus. Next base: position 93,781,765 of record NC_089597.1, read on the forward strand.
AACCTTGTTTCAGACTTCCACAAGATAATCAACCATGTCAAGGTTCATCACTTTGAAAGGCAGCAAGGTGATAACCTCCCTGACTTCTATAAGGATCTGAGGTAGGCCAAGGAGGCTCAAGAGCAAGCTGGGTCTATTGGGGAATATGTAGGCAACTTTTGTGAGGAAGACACTAAGGATGAAGACTTCTTGGACAATGAAAAAAGATAGTGGTTGGAGATATGGCCTTTTGGGATAATGTAGATGATAATGTCCTTTATGAGGGAGTTTGCAAGAGTCAAGAGGATTGCAAAGGTCAAGACGTCCCAAAGCAAACTCAAGGAAGGTGCATATGCAACAACTATAACTCAACATGGAGATTATTCTTCCACTAATGAAGGTCTAGAAGTTCTAGAAGAGGGGCAAGAAGGTGAAGTTCAGTTGTAGTTCAAAACTTTTAGGGCAAAGGACATGCCCAACCCTTCATTCAAGGTGGGCGTGGTCTTTGATTTAGTGGAGACACTAAGTGCTCCGATAACTATATATAGTTTGAAGAATCACTACTAGGAACATCCACTTCTATGATGAAAATTTTAATGACAAATCCGAAACCATCATAAAAATCACATTTTATGATGACAATTTTGGTTTCGTCATAGATCACTTGTGCGACTGTTCCTTATCTATGACGAAATTGGGTATTGTCACAAAAAAAACATCACAGAATAGCATAGGATTTTGTCACAGATCACTTGTGCTACTGTTCCTGCGTGTCTGTGACGATCTTATTCAGAACTATGACGAACAGGCTTCGTCATTGAATTAATTACTGATATGTGACGAATAATATTCGATCTATAACGATGGCGCTGTGGGACCTATGGGACCTGCAGTTACTCATCTGTGATACTTGTAGTTCATCATAAAATCACCGCTCGATCCTTTCTCCATGTGACGTGTACCTATGGGACCCTTCTCCACCTGACCTGTGGGACCCAAACCTATGGGGCCTTTCTCCATGTCCATCCGACCTATGGGATCTGATGGCTCGCGTGTCACTTGTGCTTGTGGACCCTTCTCCATCCGATTTGTGGGACTCAACGTTACCTTTCTCCATCTCCATCAGACCTGTGGGACCCAACGATTTGCGTGTCACATGTACCTATGAGACCATCCGACCTTTGGGACCCGATGCCTTACATGTCACATGTATCTATGGGACCTTTCTCCATCTCCATCCGACCTGTGGGACCATACGGCTTGTGTGTCACTTGTTGTCGCCAGGGTTTACTAAATTCAAACTAAAAAACCATGAGACCTAGGAGTCGAACCCGGGACCCAGAGCATGGAATAGACCGTCTTCACCATTGTGCTAGACACCTAGTTGTGTTGACATGTCTTTGGAGTAGTATATGTTCTCTGTGTGGACAGGTTGACTTATATATTGGATATATCCCTATCCCCTGCAAGTGGAAACAAATCTATGCGTGTTGGACTGGCGATGGCAGCGGCGGCGGCAATGGAGGATCCCCAGTGTGCTGTGGTGGCTCAGGCTTCCTTTTGGAGGCTAGGCGGTGGGTCTTCCTGGTGGAGCGCAGCAGCATTAGCGTCCATCTCTGTCGTGTGCCGTGATAGAGGCGACGGATTTGATCTACAGGTCTCCTTTCTCGCCTTTTCCTGTTCGTTTTACTGTTTTGGTCCTTGCTTGAACAAGAGGTATACAAGAAACATTATAGCATTTCATATCTGGTTAGGCTAATGATGATGAAAAGAACTAGGAGGTGGCACTGGTTAGTTTTCTACCGGCGCGTGTCACTTGTAGATCTGTCTAGGCAAACAAATAGGCCCTTCGCTTCTGCCTTAAACTATTTTTTTCTGTCCAGTGCTTGCTTGATTCTACATTTCTGTTTCATATGCTCTAGTGCCACCAGTGAGTCATTATGGTATTTTGAGCTTGCAACATATCTGAGGCCATATTTCTGTGCCAATGATGTCTACATGGTTGTTGGATGTATTAGGATGCAGCTCATATGTTTGCTTTCTGTGTTTTCTCCTTGTTGACAACCAAGTTATCCATTTGGTTCTAAACAAGATGAAGGCATCGAAAGCAAATCAATGCTTTGTATCCATCATTCACATGACTAATGCCACTAATGTCTAAGCTGCATATTTTGCTACTAATGCCAATGATGATTGCTATCACTTGTTTACTGATATTCTACTTGTGAAAATTGAGGCAGCCTGTTCGGGTTGTGTAGATTTGAGATGAGTCGTCCCTGCTATGTTGTGTTCAATGGCTGAGAGCCAGGAGTTTACTACAACTGGCCTGACTGCCATAGACAAGTTCATAGGTTTCATGGCGCTTGTTATAAAAAGTACAACTCCTATGAAGAAGGAATTGTTGCCTTCAAGTCAAGAACCAACTCAAATCAAGCCTTAGCTCATGATGATGACTTCTATCTTCAAAACCCAACAGCTGATCCACCCTCTTTGTCCTTAAAAAATGTTGTAATTGTAGTCCTCTTAATCTTTGTCTGTCTCCTATGGAAGAAACTCTGAGCTCATGTACTGATTGTAAGTGTGATGGTTAGACTTGATTTAGCTAGAATTGTAATGGTTATAGCTCCATTAACTGCTACTCTAGTTTGAGTTATATATATCTATGTGGTGCTACTCTAAATTTAGATGAGGTCGTACCATGAAAATTGTTAATGGTTGTTAAAGTTGCACTTTGGTATGAGTTGTGGACTTCACCGATAGATCTTTGTTGGATTATTTTCCTCCTTAGTGATCTCATTACTGAGCAAGCTCTCATCCTACGACATGCACACTGACGAAATGGAGGAGACCCCCAACAAGAGGAACGCACTAGCCAGACTCAAGGACAATGTCTTTGTCGAGATCCTCCACCGCCTCCCCGCCCACTCCTTGTTCTACTGCAAATGTGTCTGTCGCTCTTGAAAATGCCTCATCTTGGACAACCATAAGTTGATGCCCCAGACTATTGCCTTCTTCTTTTACGATGGAAACTACGGCCAATGAAACTTCACTAGCATCACCAGTGTTTACCCCTCCTTGTCCTTCTTGCCCTTCACCATGAACAATGTAGCTATCTTAGATTGCTACAACGGCCTCATCTTATGCTGGTGCCTAGGGGATGATAGATACCGCTATGTCGTCTGCAATCCGGTAACCTAGGAGTTAAAGGTACTACCGCCTAGAATCCATTCTGTTGGTGAGGCTTGATTGGGTTTGATCCGATAGCCTCCTCACACTTCCATGTGTTTGAATATATGGAGGAGGATGGTCGGTGCGTGGGTGTCGACATCTACTCATCTAAAACTACAGCATGAATCTTTAAGAAATCTAAATGGGGCGAGGAGGCTGAGTGGACATTTTCAAAATCAGCAACTGTGTTTCTTAATGGTTGTCCGCACTATATTAGGTTCTATGAGGGTTACTGTTGTATACTTGCTATGGATATGGAGGGAAAGTCATGGAGGAAAATTCCTAACAGGCCACGTGGTTTTTCACGCTCCATCCATCAAGCTTAGGGTCACTTGTGTTAATGTACTGTTGGTGGTCGCAATATGTCTAAGCTTTTGATCTGGATCCTTGAAGACTATAGTACTAATAATAAATGGACATTGAAGCATACTATCAGCCTGCATAAGTTGTTTGGAAAGACTAAGAAACAAATGGGTTACTTTGATTGAGTCATGCTACACAGCGGTTACAGTTCACCCAAAATGGAATTTGGTTTTCTTTATTGGGGTTGGGGTGGAAAGAGCCGTTATCGCATATAACATGGACAACATAAAAGTTCATGTCATCCCTACACATTACATTCCGTATGGTAGACGTGACATCCTACCAGAAATCATCGGCAGACCTTACTATCTTCCCTATGCTCCCTTGTTCTCGGAGTTGGAGTCATTAGCAAAGTAGTAAATAAAGTTGCATTTGATGTATCTCTCTGTCATGACATGTTTAAATGGATCAATGTTGTTTCATTGACTATGGACATGTTAATTTCCTCTTGGATGGATGTTGTCATTATTTTGCAGCAACTTTAACTTGTTTGTAATGTAAGCTAATGTCTGTGCAGTGTGTCAGACATGTTCAAACGTACAGAGGTCAGACTTTCTTGCATGTGCAGTAATATGTCAACACCAATAGCTCCTCTTTGTTCCTAAAAAATAAAAAACACCAATGGCACTTCTGTAGTAGTGATATATTAACCACCGCCATCTCTTCCGCAACTTCACTTGTTTTCCTTCCTTCCCCGAGCCCTCCCATTCCCACTACAGATCTAAAATCGCCAGGAACGTGCAGTTGCCTTCTCCAAACCTACTTCACTCTTAGCCACTGCCATGGTGATGGGCGAGCCTTTTGTGAAGCACGCATGGGAGGGGGATGACACCATGCCCATGGTGAAGGAGGATGATGCTGTGCCAATGGTGAATCAAGATGAAGCTCCGGTGGATCCCTTTGGAGATAGAGACGATTGGGCCATTGGCATCATGAGTAAGGCTTTCTTGAAGATTAGGCATGTGCTATAGAACACCAGGGTGGGCACCCTCAACCCACCTCGGGAGGAAAAGGTGAGCAGTTACATCTTCATTTTTCACCAACTCGCCGATGTCCTAGAAGAACTGCCAGCCTACCTAAACAAGAATTGCACGGACAACACAGAGTACATCCTCGCCTGCTACCGGAGCCAAATAGATGGCTTCAACACTAGTGTCGCGACGTAGGGAATTAGCACCACCCACAACACCGAGAAGCACTAGCGCAACCTAGTTCATGCGGATGCTGAGCAGGTGGCCAACTACATCACCGTTCATGAGCAAAAGGGCCTCATGGCTATAGAGGAGGACGATGATGACATTGATACCAACGATGAGGACGAGGATGAGGACAGTGATACCGATGATGAGTAGAGGAGTAAATAAAGTTCTATTTGATGTATCTCACATTGCATTTAATGTATCTTACTTATGTTGGGAGTATGGATGGAGTACATGTTGTTACTCTTTCCTTATGTTGTAACTCTTCCTTATGTATCTTTCCTTGCATTCAAATGTACAGAGGTTTTGATTTGTGAAGTCTGATTTGCATGTTTGTGTTTACTTTCGTTGAACTTTGTATTAGGTGGGCTAAACTCTGTTGACCATGGTGTAGATTAGGTCCTTTGGTCAATTGGTAGCCGGTTTCTAGTCCTTGTTGGTTTGTTTTGCCTATAGGTTTCTTTCTGGTACTCTTTCTGATCTATAGTATGGTAAACATGCATAACAGAATTCATCCGATCAAGCCTCACATCGATGTAATGCCTAACGGAGGAGCCACATAGCTATTCAAATTTTACAGCACACGCAAGAAAGTCCGAGCATCGTAAATCTGACCGGGCCGGACACATCTCACATTATAGAGTACACATCCATGGTATGGTAACTAGTTAGTGTCAATCGATGAAAGGGGAAAGCCACTCATGACTTGTCGGGGTCATAACCCTGGGGTGTCTCAAGGCACCGATTAGTTAACAGACCGCACGGCCTATAATGCAATAGTCAGCAAAGGCGCAAATGACCAAGGACTATTGAAAGCCGAGCAGAGTAGGCCAGACACTTAGGCTAGGGGTGTTCATGACCCCTTCCTCTAGCATAGGTCACGCGACGCACAGATGTGCGACCTCTCCCCCATCATGACCCCTAAAAGGGATAGGGAGAGGTCAGGCCCTACCTGACGAACCTGGTCTAACAGGGGTGAGCATGCCGCATCGATCCCTCAAGGACTGATATGACAACAGTCACCTTGGTCCAATTGAACACCATCCCAGAGTCACGTTGCACTAATAAGACAAGACCACACAGTGGTGGCCATGGGTACGATACCCACCATCCAAATACGGACCGACGGGATGCGTATATGATCCCACCCACTACAGGATGGGATACATGACAAAGGCCTCGACGAACAAACCTTCCCGGTTGGCGGAGTGCCCCGACCCCAATGATCGGGGTCGTGTCCCTTAGCCCCACAAAGCGACCAGGTGAACAACAACCCAGGGCAGTGTTTACACCAAAATTTGGGAGAAGAGCGTGGGAACTCATAGAGTTCTAGAATTATGCCAATTAAGGAGTCGATAGAGTAAAGATTGATATCTGCTGGATCGAATGCAACACTGGATCCGTTCTCTTCGAATGATATCAGCAGATAACGATAACAGGATATGATTGGCACCAAGAAGATACATATCAGACTCTACAAAAGGGGAAAGATTAGAGTCCAAGTTACCTTAAATTAAGAATATTTTCATTATACCAAAGATTGTATTGAGTCGTACTTGAGTAAGGTTCATGTTTAGACTCCGGGTATAAATACCAAACCCCGGCTATTGTAAAAGGACATCAATCAATCAAATACAAAGTTTATTACTTTTTTTACTCTGGCCACCCCTTAGGAGTAGGAGTAGAGTAGATCTCGGCGAGTTCTTCAGCGAGTACGGCTGCATCGATCCGGTCGACCTCCACTGCTTGTCTGTAAGTACCATCATGGTTTATACCTCTGTTCGTATGGCTGCATCGATCTGGTCGACCCCCACTGTGACTCTGGTATAAGCTAGTTATCGATTCTTATCTAATTCAAGTATGGCCTGTGTGATTCTGCCTCACACCCCACTGCTCCAATTAGATCAAGGTCAAGTTATCGGCTCTACCTTAGTATGGCAGTCTTTGGTAGATTCATTTAGTTACCGATATTGCTTATTGCTTTCATTATTTATCTAATTACAGCAATATCACTCTGCTCGATTGAGATTGATTTAAATCGGCCTTATATCTTGTTTAACTCATCGTTTGCTAATCTAAAACTGATCCAATCTACATCTTAAGTGATGAGTTATGTTTTTCATCGGCTATTTTGCATCAATCTTAATCGTGCATAGCGTGTGGTTAAGGCATGTCCGATCTTGAGTAGATCCATTAGCTAATGAAAACTGTTCCATGGCCCATCATCATGGCCTATGGGATTCTGCCTCTCACCCCACTGTTGGCACCATGGAGTGGGGATCGTTAGTTAGTAGACCCGTTCCTGAGAAGGCATGACCTTAACTGTGCATTATGCCTGAATCGGCTATTTAGCCGATATCAAATGCTTCCACGAATAGTTCGCATTACGAGATCATTGAAGTAGAGATAAGTTGAAAGATGTGTTAGCCCTATGATCTTGTTATTGTATTATGGCCTGCATGATTCTGCCTCATGCCCTACTGATATTAGTAATGAGTTAGGGTCGTCTAGTCTATTGTTGTTTCTACGGCCTGCATGATTCTGCCTTATGCCCCACTGGTCATGGCGATAGATGAGATCTAACATGTTCATTAGATTTATCTTTATTAAATGGTTAAGAGGTGTTGAATTGTCTCTTTAAATAGAAGGGGTTCGGTTACTTGTAATCATTGGCTCAGTATAAACTAATCATCATTGATATCTTATTGCCATTGATTAATATGTGCTTAAATAACATTTATCCTGAATGATAATCGATCCTTCTTATACAACCCCATGACCTTTAATCGATTCATTCTTGTGAATATGCTGGAATCGGCTATTTAGTTGATTTCCTCTCATATCGGCTCTTAGAGCCGCACATTCAGGACTGTCTGGCAACACCAGCACGTTTTGCCCTTAATTACTGATAAGCTTTCTCTTCTTATCAATTGTAGGGTCAAATTGATTGGCACGTCTTGGGAGGATTGCGTAGGATCGACCACCCTTGTGCTGAAGCCAGGCAGATCTGCTCAAATCGAGCGGACCCTTCTGGCTTGCTGTATGTGTCCTCGGCACGGAGGCAAAAATTCTGTGTCGACACACATTTCTGGCACGCCTGGTGGGACCCCACAATCGTCATGGCGGCTCAAAACAATGACAACATCCTTATGGTACACTCTGTAGACCTACCTGATGAGAATAAGGATACCATTGGCAAGGCTATAGAAGAATTTCAGAAGAAGTGTTTGTTGTCCTATACCAAAACACGTGACAGCACAATTATTCAAAAATTTCCACTACCAAGAGTTCTATTACACGGGCAGACAGATACTGTTGAAGCTAAAGACAGGCGTTTCTTTACAGAAGCCATAGACAAATCTGTTCATGATGCCATATCAAGCCGCAATGAAGCTTTCATTGACGCATTTCACAACGCCATGAAAGAGGCATTTCATGGGATTCCAGTTGGTCAGGTTGGATCGACTTGTTACAATATTCTAGATCCGTCGACATTAAGGGACTAATCAAGTCGGTACCAGCCATCAAGAAGCAGTACCAGCTAGTAATGGTGATGTCCAGACACTTCAAGGTTCATCCTAACAAACTCCAGGCACTGCTACAAATCAGATACAGTACAATCCTGGACCATCAATACAGCATGTACAATAGCCGATGGGGCAAAGTCAGAACCAGATGATCAATTTTGGCACATCAGGCCACATGCCGTTGTCGGCTCAAAAAATAGCACCATCAATTCAAAAGGTCCGTAGAGATGTAGATCCTTATGTCTATAATCAGATACTTCAAGAAGCAAGCCAGCAAAGGGCCCAATAGATTGAGATTCTACAAGGCTATCACTATGGCACGGATTATAACACCCTCCACATGATGCCAAATCCAGGATATCAAGGCACGCGAGATTTCAATCCACAGATGGGTTAGCAAGTACCGAGAAATCCAAATCTGCAATCTGATGAGTTGCTGCTGAAGGTGACTGAGATGATGAAGAATCAGTTCAGTTTGAAGCCGAAAGGGCTGACCTTATCATACAAACGTCCATATCTAGAATGGTATAATTTGGTCGCTCTTCCTACAAATTATAGGCTCCCAGAGTTCGCCAAGTTCACTGGTCAAGACAGTACAAGCACAATAGAACATGCCAGTCGATATCTTACACAAATGGGTGAAGCATCAGTTGAGGATGCCCATCGGGTTCGTTTCTTCTCCTTATCCCTGTTAGGGCCAACCTTCACTTGGTTCTCGTCACTACTAGTCAACTCCATTGCCAATTGGGCTGACCTGGAGAAGAAGTTTCATACATACTTTTACACTGGGACTGGAGAAAAGAAGATCACCGATCTGACGACCATGAGATAGAGGACTAATGAATCGGGCACTGAGTTTCTTCAGAGATTCCGAGAGACTAAGAATTTGTGCTTCTCATTGAGTTTGGTCGATGATCAGCTAGCTGCTTTAGCTGTCCAAGGAATGCTGCCAATATGGAAGGAAAAGTTGCTAGGACAAGAATTTGACAACTTGGGTCAATTGGCTCAATGAGTAGCAGCGCTCAACAGCCAATTCCAGAGTATGCGCAAAGACACCCGATTCTAGAAGAGTACCACCGTAGTCGATGCTTATGATCCATACTCAGCAGATGACCGCTATGAAGATGAAGAGGAGGAGGTTGCTACAGCTGATTGGAATTGGGGCAAGAAGACAATAATGGTGCCAAATCCTTGGGGAAGAAGAGTCGAGGAGAGCTATGACTTTGATGTCACGAAATCGGACAAGCTCTTTGACTTTTTACTTGAGACGGGCCAGATCAAATTGCCGGACAATCATGTTATGTTGCCCCCCTGAATAGTTGAAGAATAATAAGTTCTGCAAGTTCCATAATGCTACTTCTCATTCCACTAATGAGTGCAGAATTTTCCGGCAGCATATACAGAGGGCTATTTAGCAAGGGAGACTCAAGTTCGATACACCTCGGAAGATGAAAGTTGATGATAATCCTTTCCCAGGGGATCAAAATATGGTTGATGTTGGGATATTCAAAGGAAAAACTAAGGTCCTAACATCGGCCAGATTAAGAAAAGATGGAACAGTCAATCCCAAGATACAAATATCGGCTGATGAATACAAAGAGGTTGAAAAATGTCATGATCAGCAGAAGAGCCGATACGAGTAGGGAGGAATGTCAAAGGATGGAGTGACAAGGCCACGAGTCACATCTTGGATCCTATTGAATAAGTGGTGGCGGCGGAAGGAAAAAGATCATCAGTAATGGTTAGAGGATCAAGAATACTAGTATCAACTGGGAGAAAAAAGGTATGAAAGGAAGCAAGTTGAATCACACTGGAATTGTTCTTTCTTCAGATACTGCTGGAATGAAGGTTTCAAATTGCCTACCAGACATGACTGTCCAGAATGCAGTGATCAATATTGGGAGTTTTGGCAATCTCAAATCAACCGCCAGTCTATCCATGCCCAGAATGCATATCATCATAATAACATGGATAGGCGCTTAAAAATAAAAGTATTCATGATCGGCTAGGAAAGAAAGTTGTTGACCAAGACTGGGCTGATCATGAAGAAGGAAACAATAAGAGGGAACATGTTTGGTAGGAAGGCCAATGGTGCCCCGGTGGTTTAACAAGAAGCCAGAAGAGAAGAGTGCAACGCCTAAGGAATAAGGAGATGGAACAAGCTTAGCCATCCGGTAAAACTCAAGTGTGGTGTACCAAACAAATAGCTGATAAGAGGCAACCATCGACTGATATCCAAATGATTTTTCTATTGCCATCAGAATTCAGAGCTCCGACGGATCAGGAAGTTTACTCAGACTTCGATGAATCAGAGTATGAAGAGATGGTTGCCAAGTTAACGGTTACACACCAAGCGATATTCGATAAGCCAGTCAAACATCGGCACTTGAAGGCTTTATACATGAAAGGTTTTGTTGATGGGAAGCCGATGAATAAAATGTTAGTGGATGGAGGTGCTTCTATTAAGCTTATGCCTTACACTACTTTTCGTAAGCTTGCAAGGGACCAAGAGATTTGCTTGAGACCAACATGATGCTTAGAGACTTCGAAGGGAATACATCTAAGACCCAGGGGGCAATAAACGTCGAGTTAACAATCGGGAGTAAAACTCTGCTCACCACATTCTTTGTCATCGATAGAAAAGGCTCATACAGTTTGCTCCTCGGTCATGACTGGATTCACGCAAACTGTTGCGTGCCATCAACCATGCATCAATGTTTGATTCAATGGCATGGGGATGATGTCGAGGTGGTTCGCGCTGATGAGTCTGTGAGCATCGCAATAGTCGATCCAGTGTTTTGGGAATTGGGAGACTTCAAATGCCTTTTTGGCAAAACATGGGAAGGAGGCTTCATTAGGATTAATAATGAAGGCCAACAGCCGGTTCAAGGAATCGGCTCTGAAAGTTTGTTTTAATCAGTAATCGTGGCATCACGTCGGCCATTGAGTTAAGGGAAAATAAACATTGAGTCTTGGAAATGAGTTTAGGCCAACGTATATGAATGTTGAATCAAAGTGTAAGTGCGATTCAGAATTAATGGATTTCTTAAAGGGAAGTTCTATTTTGCTTAATAGGATGCTTAACTCAGATTGATCGATCGTTTGATCTTTGGAATGAAAGATGCATGAAGAGATGTTATTCCGATATCTGAATTTGATAGTCGATTCATTCTCGGCTCCAATAGCCGGTATTAGGAAGGTATCACCTCTAGTTCAAAAATGAAAGATCTTCAAAGATGGTAAAAGCCGATACGATATGTATCGCCTATAGAGCAAAAACAAAAGCAAAAATGATCATACACAAGGACACTACATTGAAGCGTGTTCATGGAGGAACATGAGTCTTTGTTCGTCAGGATTACCCTAAGTACAAACTAATCGAAGACTTTGTTCACTATGTCTTGAGCGGATGTGATGTCCACTATGGCCTCCGCTACCATGATGAACTCTTCCAGCAAGTCCTCATGTTCTTCAGGGCCGTCACCCGATGGGAAACCAACCTCCATGGCATGGAGTTCGTACCTAGTCCAAACTTGTGTTGCGGTCAGTGCCACCGCCGCACCATGACGAACAGCGTGGAGGGTGATCTCCTAAACACGGACTAGAACATCGTGGAGACAAACATTGATAAGGGAGCCACAGGCATTGACGGCGTCTACAGCCGTGTTCGCTGCCAGTTGGAGAGATTCCAACTGCATTGTCTGATGTAGACTAGGCCCGATCTTCCGAAAGGTATGATAGCGTCGATTGGTGGATACTCGATGTTCATGATCTAGGCTTCGAACCAAGACTGATTTGGACCCCCGCAACCGTTACACCACTGCTCCGTTGGTTATCAACCACGCGAACGCGATTGACCTCGCCGAGAAGGCTTTCCTACAAGCGAATCGAGAACACAAGCAAGAACGGGATGAACGCAATCTAAAATTGCAAATAAATATGAGGCTTATGAAAATAAGAAGGAGTTCAAGTCTTTATTCAAAAGGACTAATCGCCATAGGTGAAACAAGATCAAGAACTGGGGCCCTGGTTCACAGCAAGCGGCCTTGGCGGCGAATGTTGCAGCAAAACGACGTCTGTTTCACGAGGAAATCAAGAACTAAACAAAACCCAAATCCTAAGGAGAGCAACGGCTGCTATTTATAGAGTCTTGGGCGTCACCCCCCTGGACGCTCCCCCTAATGGGCCCAAACACGATACACGGTCCAACGGACCAAAAGACGGTGTCGCAGCACCCTGACAGATTCTGGACGCTGACTTGTTGTGATGATTCCCGTTGATTCCGAAGGTCTTTTGATGTGAAACTACTTGGATTGGCTTCCTTATCAAATTAGATTTCCAGCCATATATGGATCATTGAAAACGGAGTCCGAATGCATCCTGGGTGACCAGTTTAAGGCAGACTGGTCCTGGAGGCCGAGACAAACTCGAACTTGAGTTGCTTTGGGCCTCCACCTCGGGGACTCGAACCGAATTAGCCCCGGACCTCCTTCTTGACTTGGACACCCTTGCTGGCCTCCTACCTCTCCATACCATGTGCCAAACATGGTCATATGCATGGGTGTCATGTCCTCATCATCGTCAGGGCTGATGATCATAGAAAAGAAGGAAATTATCAAGATGAAGGCAGTAAGAAATCGAAATGGAAACATTCCTAAGGATCATCTTACCTATTACCATAGTGTCAGACTCATCCAGCCATGAGTGGACTGAGAAGCCCCAAGACGGATCTTGCGTTGGCCATTTTCTCAAGTCGCCTCGGAGTAGCGGTTCTAAGCCGCCCTCCACTCCTAGAGGAAACGCCGAGCATCATCGCCATTGTACTAATCGGAGAATCCGAAAATGAGGATGGTGCGGAGGACACAGCATTGGAAGGTTCACCAGCCCTGGGAAGAGGACAAAGCCTGTCGTTCACGATAAACCTAGGAACAAGAGTTCACCCCTATGAATAGAAAGTTGCAAATCATCACCATAAGCGGAAGGCGCCGATCTCACCTCATGCGTTGGAGGCACTGGCTCACCGACATGTGCTCCTCTAGAGTCTCCTCCACCGCACGCTTGCCACGGTTGTCCTCATCGGCCATGAAGTTGCTTGGATCTATTGGAAAGGGAGAAAACCGCTATAGGGTTGCGAAGGCAGAGAAGTGCAAAGGAACAGGAGCGGTTGCTAGTATAGATGTGTTCGAGGCCGGAGCCCTCGACTGGTATTTGAAGCCACGGAGCAAAGAGATGGACGCCTCGAGGAAGTACAAAAGGCAACCGCAATTAATAGAAATGAAGCGCCGCCTCACTAAATACCGAGGAAAATGCGGCGTCAGGCGACTAAAGACATAAGGTCAAGAGGTTCCCTCAATAAAAGCCATGTTTTTAGATTCAATTAAGATCAAGATCGTAAATCTGGGATCGGCTGTTTTCAAATCAGCTCCTCGGCCGAAGAAAGAAATACAACAAGACAGATATAGTTATCATACACAAGATATATGTGTTGACCTACGGATTACGTGTTTAGAACATCCTGAATAATTTTCCGTATTGCAAGTCGAACAGCATTAGCCTCTGTGATCTTGTGCTCGCGTTCTTCAGCTGTTCCAGGGGCGTTCTCAAGGCTACTATGGATAGTTCTACTTTCTTTCACTTTGGCCAATAGTTCCTGTTTTTCTGTTTGATGGCATCAGGTATTTGAGCCAAAGTAGACTTGCGATGATCAATGGCGGCCTTCATGTTTTCTAGCTCCCTCTCAAGCTCTGCACATTTGGCTTCCAATTGAGACAACTCTGGGTCAGTCCCGAGGGAAGAATTCTTCAGAACATCAATCGATTGTGTCAGTTCTTTAATCTCTTGCCTATTGGAATCCCTTTTGGCTAGCAAGGCTTCACGGTTGGACAAGTTCCTCTGGATTGTTTTCACCTTCAAGGCCTGATCTTCGAAAATAGACAAATATGATAGGACCTTGGAGAGAGCTAGGGATGGATCACCCTGAATAGCCAAGAAGACTCACTGCATTGATTCAGTATCCTGGACCAAATCGACTATGTTCTTCTCAAATATAGGCAGTATATCTTTTAGCTGATTTCTGGTCTCCTCTAGCAAGGATTCAGCAGAAGAGGCGGCTGATGATTTGATTTCATCTTCATAACAATACTCCTCAAGATTAAAAGAACAACTCTATGCTGGAGGATCGAGTGCCTGCATATAGGGGAAATCTTGATTAAGAGGTTTGAATCAGTTTGTCGCAAAAATAGAAGGTGAAAAGATACAGTACCTTCTCTGTAGTAGCCTCTATCAGAAGAGGGGAACAGCTGGTAATGCACCAGTAGCATCTTGTTGAATCGGCTCTAGATTCCTGGCACTGATATCTACAATGGCAAGAGGAGATTTTTATTCATGTTTATTGTAGATGAATAGGCCAAGCATATGATTTCCTTACTGTCAGATGTGTGCCGAGTCAGGGAATCGGCAGTATGAGTATCAACAATGGGACTGTTCCCAGAGTCAACAAGATCATTGTCAATAGGTGAACTGCCAGGCCCCTGCTCTTGCATGGGTGTTTCCTCAGAAGATGTCTAGCGTGACAAATGATTAAATAAAGGTTGGAAAGCCGGGCAAATCAAGAAATTAAAAGGGAAGTACTCCAATGAATATCAAGGATAAAACTCACATTTTCTGCCATCGTGAAAGCATCGGTTGCCTCTACTGAAATCGGCTTCTCCTAAGATGAAGGTTCGGTTGGTGATGGATCAAGTGCCTGAGATAGTTGTCCCACGCCCAAAGTAGACTGAGATGCGATGCTCGATAACTGTGAGGAAAAATGGGATCAAAAGTTGAACATCAGTTTGAAGAGAGTGTGAATCGTTCACCTGAGCAGCTGATGGTCTTGTCCTATGGAGTCTTTTTCCAGTAGTGGCTTTTTGAGTTGCCCCTAGAACCACTTTGCACTTAGGAGATGGACATGTCATGATCATTGGAGCAGCATGGGTTCTCATCAACTTCTTCAAAGAAGGTGCAGTTGATCCTATCCTTGAAACTAGGCATGATGGCTGGTAATCTATCGGATGCCCTCTCCTATCCCAGCTTGGAGGATCGAATTCAATATCCTAAAAGGATTGGTTAGGACAGTTGGCAAGAAGATTCGCCTAGTGATTTCTCCAAAAAAAGAATGAAGGGATTACCTCACTATCAGAAGCAAATTCCCCATCTAGAGCTATGCACAGAGGATGGACTGGCCCATAGAAGAGTTGGGAATGCCATTCTTGCCACCAGGAGTCAAAGAGATTGGAAGAAAAGCTGGCCCTGACCCAGTCATGCAAGGAAAAAGAAGGAAGGTCTGATCCCAATTGGTAGACTCTGGAAGTTTCTAGCACGTCACTGATATCTTCCCTCGGCTTCAGGGTGTTCTTGAAGAACAGACAAGGGGGGAGTTGACTAAAGCCAAACTGATGGGCCACAAACAAAGGATTGTAAAACTCATAGGTTGGAGGATTGCCTGAGATGGAGGAGCCTTTAATCATTTTACCACGACCGTGACGAAATTCGGCTAGAAGGACACAGGGCTTAATAAAAGAATTGAAGATTGCAGCCGCTGCTTCGTCTGAACAGCAGGATTCAAATCAGAAACTAAAAGGAAAAATCAATTCATCCTCCTCATTATAAGGTAGACAGGTGAGGATGGCCGCATCAAACCCTCTGTAAAATTTTTTGAAGAGGTGGCCAGCATCAGAGTTGATTATTATAGCCGACGCAACCTCGCCATAGTTCGTACACCGTCGAGTTCTTCCTTCTTTGCCTCTATATTCCTCACCAAAATTAGAGGAGGGAAAGCTCAAGTCTCTGAGGTTGGGCTTTACAGTCTTGTGCATGTACAAGTTGAGCCACAATTGTATCAGCCACCAAGGACCGCTGATAGCCTGTATCGGCTCAATCTTCAGTAATTGGGTAGCCACCTGGTACATCAGATGATAAGCAGCTCCTAGCAAATATTTTCCGAGGGGGATATTCTTGCCTAATGCTAGGTGCTCCGCCATGAGTTTGTGATTATAGGTTGGGCCACAAGATGACCCATAGAAAATGAATCTTTCCAACCACATGTTCAAAAAGGCCACATGTTCCCTTTCACTGACGGTTGGCCCATCTTCAATATGATTCAGAATGTAACTTGCCCATCCGGTACAGTCTACAATTTTGGCCAATCTCTTGGAACTGGCACTCAAATACTCATAAGGTTGTACCGATCCAGTAATCCTAAGGCCGGTCAGCATGTATACATCGGCTAGAGTGATGATCGTTGGGCCATGACCAAAAATGAAAGCATTCAAAGCATTAGACCAGAAATAAGAAGCAGAGATCAAAAGTGAATCGTTCCTCTCCATTTCGGACAACGAAAGTGTTAGGCATTGATTCAGATCATAAAGCTCCTAGTCTCTGCCTTTTTCGTAGATACCCTACAGAACCAATCTCTCCATCCCTTAGGTGCGTTAGGCCAGTTTATGAAGGAAGTTTTGTTCCAGGAGGATGAATCCACTACAGACTATTTAAAAGGGATTTGGTTGGTCTCTTGGCGGATAAAATCGGATGGATCAGAATCGCCCATAGGCCCGAGAAAGAAAGTGTTAGGGACGGCAGCTGATGGAATCAAGATCTCGTTCCACATTTCCTAGAAATCGGATAAAATAAATTCAAGAAGAAAGAAGATATGGGGTGGCGATCGATACTCAGAAAACGGAGAACTAGGGACATACCTTGGGGACGTGGCCGATGGTCGCCATCGCGGTCAAAAACTGGTTTGGATCTAGCAAAGATCGCTTGGATAGCTGCTCATTGGAACAGATGATCTGCTAGAGTTAGAGGCCTCGGCGATGACGGCGTCGGCTGTTGAAGTTGTCTTAAGAGAAAGGGAGAAGGCGAACAGGCCGAGTGAGTTACAAAATATACTATTGGGATGATATATAGAACTCGGGCCAGGGAGTCAGGAGTCACACATATATTTCGAATGGTGCAGTTACAGCGTGGTAAACCAGTGAACTAGAATTTCAGGATAAAATCATTTTATCCCAAAATTGGGGGGCATGTGTTTACACCAAAATTTGGGAGAAGAGCATAGGAACTCGTAGGGTTCTAGAATTTTGCCAATTAAGGAGTCGATAGAGTAAAGATTGATATCTGCTGGATCGAATGCAACACTAGATCCGTTCTCTTTGAATGATATCAGCAGATAACGATAATAGGATATGATTGGCGTCAAGAAGATACATATCGAACTCTACAAAAGAGGAAAGATTAGAGTCCAAGTTATCTTAAATTAGGAATATTTTCATTATACCAAAGATTGTATTGAGTCATACTCGAGTAAGGTTCATGTTTAGACTCCTGGTATAAATACCAAACCCCAGCTATTGTAAAAGGACATTAATCAATCAAATACAAAGTCAATTACTTTTTCGGCTCTGACCACCCCTTAGGAGCAGGAGTAGAGTAGATCTCGGCGAGTTCTTCAGCAAGTATGGCTGCATCGATCCGATCGACCTCCACTGCTTGTCTATAAGTATCATCATGGTTTATACCTCTGTTCATATGGCTGCACCGATCCGGTCGACCCCCACTGCTTCTCTAGTATAAGCTAGTTATTGATTCTTGTCTAATTCAAGTATGGCCTGTGTGATTCTGCCTCACACCCCACTGCTCAAATTAGATCAAGGTCAAGTTATCGACTCTACCTTAGTATGACAGTCTTTCGTAGATTCATTAAGTTACCGATATTGCTTATTGCTTTCATTGTTTATCTAATTACAGCAATATCACTCTGCCCAATTGAGATTGATTTGAATCGGCCTTATATCTTGTTTAACTCATCGTTTGCTAATCTAAAACTGATCCAATCTACATCTTAAGCGATGAGTTATGTTTTTCATCGGCTGTTTTGCATCAATCTTAATCGTGCATAGCGTGCGGTTAAGGCATGACCTTAACTGATACAATCTACATCTTAAGCGATGAGTATGCCATTCGACTCCACTTCTGGGCAACGAACAACGTCGTGGAATACAAAGCCCTCATACATGGAATCAGAATTGCCTCCGAGCTTGGCACCCACCACCTCTTCGTTAGGGGGGACTTGGAGCTGGTCGTCAGCCAAGTCATGAAAGAAGTGTCAGGTCGCGATAGCAAGATGGCGGCTTACTGCAGTGAAGTCTACAAACTTGAAGAAAGATTCGATGGGCTAGAACTCCACCACATCCTCAGGCGGGACAACCTAGCCGCCAATTCCCTAGCCAAGATGGCATCGAGTTAGGGACTAGTCCCACCAAGAGTGTTCATCAACGATGTGCATGAACCGTCGGTGCAAGCCCATCGGTCGCACGAGCAATCGACGGGCGTGGCTGGCAAGGCGAAACCCGCCCTGCTAGTTTAACACCACCACGAACCGGAGGCCGCGAGCCCTCCAAACCTAATGGTGATCGACCGAGTGTTGGCAGACACCAGGACAGACTAGACCGCGCCTTTCATAGAAATTCTAGTGCGGGGGAATTTGCCTGATGACCTAACAGAGGCGCGGCATCTAGCAAGACGCTGCAAATCATACATGATCATAGGTGACCTCCTCTACAAACGCAACACCTCAGGTATTCTTCAAAGGTGTATCTCCTAGGAGGAGGGGCAACAAACCCTGGCCTTGAACTCTATATAAGGGTAGCCAGGGCTCCCATCTCGGGACATCTTCTCATTCTTTATCATCTACCATTCCATCCATTCACCATAGCAGTAGGGTTCCTGGAGCTTGTCTTCGAGCTGTCCCTCGTCTAGCATAGGTTCTACCACCTCTTTCACCATTCTTGCACCCCTATTGTAAGAACTTCAGAGCATTCAAGCGAGGAACACGCACTTGATCTTCTATGAGACTGGACATAGGGCTCTGGCCTGAACTAGTATAAATCCTCATGACTGTTGGATGCTACCATCGTCTTCCTAGAGCAGCGCGGCAATCGTATAAATTTACTAGTCTAGTTTATGAAACACCGACAGTTGGTGTCCCAGGTAGGGGATAGTCGCACACTCTCAATTATTGAGGAAGGAAGCGATAGCTCCTTGCACCGCCGGTGGACTAGCTGGTGGAATGGCCCGCGGCGGTCACATCCACCATGAAAACTATAGGTTCATCGGCGCCAAAGGGCCAGCGCCCGTGTCCGTCATCAGCCATAGTCCAGACCTCCACCTTGGAAATCTGAGTTCCGTGGCCCATGGCGGACACACTCTCGGAATGGCCCTCGGAGGCTGCATCCCAGAGTTCACCGACCCAGAGGGGCAGTACCCTCACTCGTCGCAAGCCATGACCAAGTTTCCCATTCGAGAAACCGAAGGACCATGGCTCACAATGAACTCCCTGGCTTCCTTTAAGATCTCCTCCATGAGCTTGGCGTAATCAGCGCTTGAGGGGTCCATGTTCTTGATCTTGTCGAGGTGGTGCAGTATGTCGGCTGTGCGCGGCTGGATGCAGAAGACATTGGTGATTTGGAGAAGAAGGAGGGGAGCGGTTACCAGGAGGAAGACAGGGACGAAGAGCTTGGCGTTCTAGGTCGGAAGGAGCAGGGCGTCCTTGAGGAAGGAGAGGCATAACGAGGAGCTTGATTTGCCTTTAGTCGCCATGGCTACCTGGTCGCTTTGATGATCTACCAAATGGTAGCGATGAGCTAGCTGAAGGATAAGGCTTAACAATGAAGGAGCTGCCAAAGCTAAAGAAAATTTAGATGGCTGTTGGTGGAGACATAATGGCACATAAGCAGTCTAGTCTATGCGGAAGACTTGGAAAATAATGTGCCGTGTAGGCCACTTTAGGACTCAATGCAAATGCTTTGAAAAATAAGCTCACCCTATCCTATTGTAAGTTGAAAGTGATGTGTACGGTTTGGAATAGAGTGTTACGATTGGTGCCTGCTCACTCCATTCTAAATTGTAATTCACTTTGCTTTGTCCTAAATTAAACTTTTAAATTTTAATCAAGTTTTGATAAATCTATAGATGAAAAAACTGTGCTACCAATATATATTTCAAGTGTCTAATGAACATTATAGATATTAATGCATTTATAAACTTGATCTAAATTGACATATTTGACTTGGGATAAAACCTAAAGAGCTATAGTGCCATATATAATTTGAAACAGATGTTGTAGTATTTTTATAACTAAGATCTATATATATGGGAATCACAGTATCATATACAAATTTCTTTTGTTTGTCCCTTTCTCTCTTGTCCGTTCATCCATCCCGAACTCTTACAGTGCCCTCCTCGTTCATCCATCCCTCACTCTCACAGTGCCCCCCTCCTCTCTCTCTCTCTCTCTCTCTCTCTCTCTCTCTCTCTCTCTCTCTCTCTCTCTCTCCACCCGTTCATCCCTTCCCATATGGCTACACCACTCTCACATGGCAACACCTCTTCTAACATCACTCATTCTGTCATCCCTCACTTTCATCGTCGGAGCTACAAAACATTCGATTGGCGCGTCACACCACTCATATGTCATGGCCTAGTTGTCCGAGCCCATGCACATTGTGACTCAATACGCATGCGGGCGTATGGCTGGCCATCTACCTTTCTTAACCTCACAAGAGGTGCACACAACAGCCATCCATTTAAGCTGAGTTACTCTTCAATCATTTTTTCATACGAGATTAGTCATTTATTGTACCTAGCATTTATTATGAGACTTAGAATTATTTGATTTAATTAACATAAGGTGAGGTCAAGGCCAGTTAAATCCAAAGCTCATTATCATTAACATGTTTGTAGCTAGGGTGACCGTACTACAAATTATATATCTTATCTCAATTTACGAACATGTTTGTTGGTACTTATCAGTTATCACAAAGGCGACTCCATCACTTTCACATGTTGCCCTACTAATTTACATCTCCCTATATTAAGCCAGTCTTACATATACTTACACACAGCGTTAAGCAGCTAATATAGTTTTTTTTGGCTTCATGGGAGGTTTTATATGTCCCTGTTTTCAAGATGTGGCAGTTTTGAAAACAAGACATGAAACAACCTGTCTCAATCCATATTTTCATTTTTACTATTTCATAGGCTAGCTAAAACATTTAACTTTTACATAGTGTTATAGTCAAATATGCCATATATGAAAAACATGGTCACTTGCAGTACTATCTAAATTAAGTACTAGCATAAAAATATCAATAGCAATAGTTTAATTTACTTTAATATTGTATAATAATATATACTAATAGAGTTGCGTATATAAAATAAGTTACATATCACTTGATAAACATGTGGGGCATAGTGGACAGCGAAGATGTGAGCCGCATAATCGGCAAAAAACACACATGAGATGAAATTGTGGGCTCTCAACGTAAATTTTGTTGGAGTTGCGTTCATTAGAAAACAGTGTTAACTATGTTAAATGGGTAAAATTCATCTCTTTTTTCCTCTTATAATTTCTATACCAACTTATCACTCTTGCTGATGTAGTACTATAATAAATGACTATAAACGTCTATTGAGATTGGTCTTAGTGCAATATTATAATAAAGGTCTGTTTGCCGGTGGAAGAGAGAGATAAGGGAGAGGATAAGTGGATTGTAAGTGTCGGGGTCATAACCCCGGGGTGTCTCGGGGCACTGATTAGTTAGCGGGCCGCATGGTCCGTAACCCAGCAGCTAGGAAAGGCCCGACCGATCGAGGCCCAGCAAAAGCAGAGCAGAGCAAGCCAGGCGCTATGGCCGGGGGCGATCACGATCCCTTCCTCTAGCATTAGCCGCGTGATGCTCAAATACACGACCTCTTCCCCGTCATGACCCCTGGGAGAGATAGGGAGAGGTTGAGCCCCGCGCGATGTGCCCGTTCTGACAAAGGCAAGCACGCCGCGCTGACCCCGCAAGGACCGATATGACAGCAGTCACCTCGGTTCGGTCAGACTCCAACCCAACGCCATACCACATCAACGAGACAACACCGCACAGCGGCGGAAATGGGTATGAAACCCACCATCCGAATACGGACCGACAGGATGCGCGTACAATCCAACCCACTATGGGATGGGATCCATGACAAGGGCCTCGACCTAGAGACCTCCCTGGCTCATGGAGTGCCCCGATCCCAACGATCAGGGTCATGGCCCTCAGCCCCACGAAGCGACCAGGTGAACAACGACCCAAGGCGGCTAACTACTATGGGTACGGCACCCCAGGGAACCTGGAGATGATGGCGAAGACCATGATGGATGTCGCATTGCACAGGACAGCTGACGAACTATCACCATGGCTATAGTGCTGCCACGACCAGCACAGAAGCACCATGTCAGACCCTGCCACAACATGGCCACAAGACCATGATGATAGCCACATCCGGGCGAGCATCAGAAGATGGTGTAGCTTGCAAGCCAAGTCAGCTAGGACCTCCCTTAGGCTCTCGACCCTTTAGTCAGGGGAACCTCCTCTTTGTAATGAGCCCTGGCCCGGAACTCTATATAAGGGCAGCCAGGGCTCCCATCTCGGGACATCTTCTCATTCTTCATCCTCTACCATTCCATCCATTCACCATAGTAGTAGGGCTCCTAGAGCTTCTCTTCGGGCTATCCCTCGTCTAGCATAGGTTCTACCACCTCTTTCACCATTCTTGCACCACCATTGTAAGAACTTCAGAGCATTCAAGCGAGGAACATGCACTCAATCTTCTCTGAGACTGGACATAGGGCTCCAGCCTGAACCAGTATAAATCCTCATGTCTCGTCTTCCTAGAGTAGTGCGTCAATCGTATAAATTTACTAGTCCAGTTTACGAAATACCGACATGACTACTACTACTACCGATACGAATGTTATGACCGAGTGCACTCCATACGCAATAGTTTTACTCATAGCACTGTACTGTATAGTGTCCAACGAGATCAAATGTGCCACATTCGGACTTTCTTGCAAGCGCAGTAAAATATGAGAATGAAGCGCATGCGGTAGGAAAGCTAGACCACCATGACACGCTTGAGACTTGAATGCCTGGTGTGGTTTTGATGGTCTTTTCTATACTTATTTCACTCCAATCCAAGTAGTCATGGCAGTTGAGGGGTAGACTGATTGCTATGACACTCTACTATCCTACGAGATCAAATATGCAGTGGCTGCACTTTCTTACATTCACAGTAACAGTCAACAGCTTTGCCTCATCCGTTCTACGTTAGATCGAGGTGAGACTTGTTCAAATGAACTCCTCGCTGCATGGTTCTTTCAAGTCCAACAAATTTTATCAAAGACATGAGTTGGCTTTAACAAAGAGCAAAGGCACTCATGAATGTTTAGCAAATTAAGTTTCAGGTCAAAGACAACTAGAAAGAAATAAGAGTTCACATAGACATGCATGCAATAAGAGTTCACATATTTGCAAGGGCGTCCCATAGATCAAACCTAGTCATGACTACTAGTACTACTGGTACGTCCCATAGATCAAGGGTCGAAATGGGCGTGTCCACATCCACCTTCGCTAAGACAGCGTTGGCAGCTGGCTCGAAACTCTTGACTAGATCGACAATGTCACCATCCTTCGATTCTGGTGGAAAACCCTGCTCTGCCACCCGGACGTTAACCGCTATGCCAATCTAAACCTGGGTAGCAGCTAGCACTGCGGTAGCCCCTTGATGAACGGCTTCAGTCACCACGGCTCAAAGGCAGGCCGACAAGGCTCGGAATGGCTCCTCTACAGCGAACAGATTATCCACTGCTTGTACGGGGAAGCCTAAGTTAATGGTGGCTTGCACGCACAGGATGAGGGTATCGACCTGCATCCTTAGATCTACAAGAAGGTTCATCATGTTTTGGCCCTACTCTAGATTGATCTCCAAGTTGACTTGCGCCTTGGAGACCTTAGTCATGGAAAAATGAAGTGCATCATGCACGGTGTCTAGCTCAGGGTGTAGCATCTTGGCGTTCAGCCTAGTCGATGACAAATCCGCTTGGGCCTCATGGTAATCCTTCAATAATTGATGGTACTCTACGTCATCTGAGGATTTACGCTCTTCTGACGACTCTCCGGCACCACCAGGGGAAAGCCCCATGACCGGGGATGGCGCCGCCATGGAGGAAGCGCTGCACAATGCAGCCAAGTTTAAGCCCATATAGGATAAGGGGGAGAGCGATCTGATTGTGAAGGCAAACAACTTTTACTAAACTGACTGGCGCAGCATGACCCAGAATCACGGGCGGCTACCTCCATCAGGGGATGCTTCGCGGGGCCACTTTCTGAGCGAGACCACGAACAAATAATTAGGCTCTAGGGCCAACAAGGCTCAGGACGCCGTCACGCCCATGTCCTGCTATTGAGATAGTAGGCAAATTTCAAATACTAGTTAAATTAAACAGCATAAATACAAATACTAGTGTGAGCATTGCTCGTATATACTCTAGTTAAATGAAGATAAACAACATGAACAGCAATACGGTGATGATCCACCTCCAAAGGGGGAACTAGCGAGTGAGAGACCATGCCGACGAGAGGTCCATCTATCAGTGGAGGATTGCCGGCATGGAAGGCCTCTAGGGCCTCCCCATCGACAGACGACCTCATTGGCTCCGCCATGGTCCTAGCAGGAGGCGTCGGCGACGCAGTAGGGTGGAAGGCAAAAGTTTGGGATAGAATCCAGAGCTCTAGAGAGAGAAGGCAGCAGGTGTATAACCTTCCCTCTCGCCCCTTGTCTCTGCTCCTATAGTTTGGGGGCCATCGACCACCCCATGCCCGAGACGTTTGCGTGGGTGGGCGGTGGGGCTTCGCCCGTCATGTCAATGCAATGGGCCAAAAATGGCATTCCCTGCTGGAACAAGCTGCTGACGCCACCCACACGCATGCACCTATGCGGGAATGCAGGAGCACGTCATTAGGGTAGTCAAGATTTTAGACGAACGGACCTTGTGTAATCCTGTGAAGTATAAAAATTCTGAATAAAAATCATCTTTGATGCATGGTTCTTGCAAGTTCAATAAATCTTATCAAATACATGAAAATATGATGAGTTGGGTTCAACACATATCAAAGCCACTCATGACTACTACTACAACTGATACAAATTGACCGAGTGCAATCCGTAGGCAATAGTTTTACTCACAGATCTGTACTGTATTGTGTCCAACAAGATGAACTGTTCTGCATCGGACTTTCTTACGAGCATAGTAAAATATCAGAGTGAAGCGAACGTGGTAGGAAAGCTGGACACAAGAAGTGAATCGAGAAAAAGAGTTTCTAACATGCTTGAGACTTGAATGTCTGGGCAGTTGTGATAGGTCTTTTCTGTACTTATTTGATTCCAATCCAAGAAGTCATAGTAGTTGAGGGGCAGACTGAAGAGTGAAGAGTGAGATGTGTCTGGCTTGGTCAGATTTGGTCTATCAGCTCGATCAGATTTGGTCTATCAGCGGTAAAGTCACCGTGACTTAATTCCCAACTACTTGCATCACCATTACTTGCACTTCTCCATCTTCGACTAGACTATTTAACCCGGGTCTAGATGCACCTATTGGGCTCAATCCACACACTCTTGAATCCATATAGTCGTGAGGCAATCATCTTTCTGCATCACCTAGAGGCGCTTTGTCTTCCTCCTTGCACCTCTCTTGGCCTAGAGCCCTGAGAGGTTCAAGATGGAGATAAAGCACCTCATAGGGATGCTAGTGTTTGGAGAAGGCCTTCAAGATTGGGTGCTTTAGATTCCATAATATTGTTGCATTTGAGCATCGAGATGCAGATTTGCATCCCTCGATCCTCAAAGGTAGCAAGATTATGGAATATAAAGCACCTCACTGAGATGCTGGTGCAAGTTTTGCGAGGTGCTCTTTCTCCATCCTTTGCGAGGTGCTGCCATTGAACAGGAGCTTGACCTTGATGATTGCAGATCTTGTGTTAACAGAAGATCTGTAATCATCTGGTTTTCTCCTATTCTGGGGCTCCATACTCGATTAGGGGTGCATCAAGTTTGCTAGGTGCTCGTTCTTTAAGATTGGGTGCTTAGAGCATCTCTAAGAGTACCCAATATTTTCTTCCAAAAAACATGAAGTCTTACTACTCCTAATAAAGTATTGGAAGGAATAAAGAAGGCAATCTCTAAGAGTTTCTAATAATTAGCCAATTAGTTGTGTTATTAGTCCATAACTATTTGTATGGTAGACGTAGCGTCCTACCATAGTTCATCAGCAGACCTTAGTACCTTCACTATGTTCCCTTGTTCTTGGAAATTTAGAAGACGAGTAAACAAAGTCTATTTGATGTATGTCACATTGCATGGTGCACTAAAGTCCAGCCCATGTTGTTTCTTAGCTGCCGGACAATCCTGCGCGACCAAGATTTAAAAATAGGGTCCAAACTTAAAATTGTAAATGACATAGTAACAAGCATCACAGGAAAATGAGGAAAAACAAGACTTGTTCGTATGAACTCTGCATGCTCAATAGAGTTTAACCCACCTAATACTTAAGTGTAGCAAAAGTTCACACAGACATGCAAATAAGAGTTCACATATTTGCAAGGGTGTCCCACATATCAACCTAGTCATGACTATGAGTACTACTGATACGTCCCACAGATCAAGGGTCAAGGCGGGCGTGTAGGAGCTGCTCCACGTTCAGCTTCGCTAAGATGCCGTTGGCGGCTGGCCAGAGGCTCTCATGAGATCATCGATCTCATTGTCGTCCGATCCCAATGGAAAACCCTACTCCACCACCCGGAAGTTCACCACCTCGCCAAACTAAAGCTAGGCAGCTGCCAGTGCCGTGGCAGCCGCTTGATGAACGGCTTCAGACACCACAGCCACCTTGTCTTCTCACGCCTGGGCGACTTCCTATAGGGCCACGATAAGTGCGGCATGCGTGGCCACCAAGTCACCGCGTAGCATGTCAACGTGCAACCTAGATGCACACAACGCTGCTCAGACCTTGTGGTAATGCTTCAATAACTTACAATAGTTTTCATCGCCTGAAGATTCGCCCGCTTCAGAACCAGAGGGCTGTGTAGGGATAGACGGGCTCGGCTATGGCGAATGGCGACGGGACGACTCTCTAGCACCACCAGTGTGAAGCCCCACAATGGGGGGTGGCACCACCATAGAGGAATCTCTGCATAATGCAAGACAAGTTCAAGCCCAGATGATAAGGAGAGCGATCAGATTTAGAAGGCAAATGATTAACCAATCTAACCGGCGGCGCATGGCACGGAATCATCGATGGCTGCCCCCATCGGTGATCCAGCCCTAGTTCGTCGCCAGCGCGTGATGCCAGGCAATCTTCTTATCAACGGCGTACATCCTGTGTGGGCGGTGGTTGGCCCAAGCGAGGACATGCTCCCTAACGATGGACTGTGTCCAGCCATGGGGCGCACTCTCTGGGCAAAGAGGGCAGACCAGCAAGCCATAGCGGCTGGCATGTATCATCAGCTTCTGGCTCTTAGGGATGGGAGTTGCATACCCATGCCAACAATCATCCTCTGAGTCTATCATAATGTAGGCCAGAGAATGCTCAGACATGTCCTCGATGGCATGGGCCAGGAAGAATAGAGGAGTCCACGTAGCCTGCGACGACGGCAAAGTGTAGCGCATCGGGAGTAGCAGTGGCGAGGGAACCACCGGTGCCACTGGCTCTAGCATCGTCATCGAGGGCGATGGGGAAAGCAATGATAGTTTAGGAGACGATGGATGGGAGCGTGATGGGAACACCAGTCCCTCACGACTAGACGTCAAGGCTACCTCCACCGACACCGAAGCAGGGTGCACCATCGGCCCCACCTCCTTTGAAGTGGAGAGAGCCAATACACTAGAGGAAGCAGGGACCAGAGCCGGGTGACCCTTCATCGAGTAGCGCTTCAAGGGCACGGCCTTAGTTACAAGCAATGGGGAGGTGGAGTCCGGGACTTTGCGAGACAAGGCGAGCGTTTTTTGTGCAATGCAAGGTGGAATCAAACAATGGGAGTGAGGCCAGGCTTTATGTATACACAGGGCGCACCTTCTGTGTGTAGTGAAGTTTATAGGCTTTATGTATACATAAGGCGGTAGTTCATGGATCAAGATTCTTGATTAAGCTCATTGTCAGGTTTGGTATTAAATGTTGTTCTATTTGCATGATTCGGTGAGATGTTTTGTGATGTTTTGGATTGTACTCATGTGATTGCATTCGCACGAATTAGATAAGATTATGTTCAAATTGGTGTGATTTTTTATGTCATAGATGTTATTACTATTTCCTATAAAGTTAGTCAAACTTAATATTGTAAACGACACAGTAACAAGCATCACAGGAAAAAGAAAAAAAAACTGCAGAAGATATTGTCCGACGTGTTCAAATGTACTAAGGCCCAACTTTCTTACGTGTGCAGGGGTGCATGCTCATATGGAAAAAATACGATCAGCACCAGCAGACTTTGAACAACAAGATACACATATAGTTGATGTTGTTGCCAAATTAAAATAAAGTCACCAACCACAGATATACATGCATAGATGTTTAACATAACTTAACATGCACTAATCCAAAATTAATCTACCACATTGATGTGAATAACTTATCGCACTCCCGTGAGATCCTACACTCCTCGTTGCAGAACCTATACCACAACTCCCATACTTCAAATCTAACGGGCTTGCCACAGTCGCCGCCTATGCACTGATGATGCTCGTCCTGGCGACGAACAGGGTGAAGACCGGTCACTACATCATGTGGCACCACATCCTGCAACTGCCAGTACATGTCTCGGTGGAACTATGGAAAGGTCTGGTTCTACCATGGCAGTGCAGCAGATCCCACTTCGTTAGCACCTTCGAGCTCCATCAACAAGAGCCAAGCAATGTTGTCATTACTGCCACTGGTATTGGACTTGTAGAGCATGAGGGCGTAAATGTACATACCAAGTTTATAGCCTACCTTGGCAGAGTGCTGAAGCCACTCCATCGGCGGCATCAATGACTTGCGGGCTTCTGCATTCTTGAAGGATCACGTTTAACGTGTAAACGTGTCTCGGGGAAGTAAATCATCTAATGCGATGGTTCTTTCTCGATGAACCAAACGGCGCCTCGCTCGAGTTCCAGGCATCCATGTAAACGTGTCTCGGGAAAGTGAATCATAGCAAATCTTGTTCCCTTGTTCTCTCCTATTTAGGTGCTCCATACTCGATTAGGGGTGCTTCAAGTTTACTAGGTGCTTGTTCAAGGGCTCCATGTTCCCTTGTTCTTGGAAAATTTGCAGAGGAGTAAACAAAGTTCCATTCAATGTATGTCATGTTGCATGGTGCACTAAAGTTTGGCCCGTGTTGTTTCTCAGCGCTCGGACAATCCTATGCACCGACCCAGATTTAAAAATAGGGCCCAAACTTAAAATTGTAAACAACACAGTAACAAGCATCACAGGAAAACGAGGAAAAATGAGACTTGCTCATATGAACTCGTCGCCGCATGGTTCTTGCAAGTTCAACAAATTTTATCTAATACATGCAAATAAGAGGAGAGCAGTGCAATCCTAGTACAAGATGTCATCCAACTACTACCAACACATACTAGTTCTAACTACGGATGATTAATCTGACTTCATACTTGAGAAGGAGCTTTTGACCACCTTGACACGCTTGAGACTTGAATCCCTGGTGCGGTTCTCTTTCAGATTTATAGAATAGTAAACATGCATAACAGAATTCATCCGATCAAGTCTCGCGTCGATGTAATGCCTAACGGAGGAGCCACATAGCTATTCAAATTATACAGCACACGCAAGAAAGTCTGAGCATTGTAAATCTGATTCGGCTGGACACATCTCATGTTCAACTAGAATATTCCCAACACATCTAGTATTGGAAATTGTTCGACCAACCCCTAGAATCTAGGATGGCATTTACTGGAAGCCGTCTAAGGTCCTCTACATTCAAAGCGATTCACTACAAATTCCATCTCGTAATTGTCCCCTTGTTCATCCCGTAGCTATTTAACACCAGGTTCCCTTTAAATCATCCTTGCTCCAACTCCAAACCAATTCAAATCATAGCTACAAACTAAGCTACTAGACCCATAGAGTAGCCATCGCCATGAGCTCCACCAGAGATCCAACTGCCTAGTTTTCCACTTTCAAACAATGAGATCAATCTTTTCCTAGGACGAAGGGTGTTGCTACTGACTGCTGAGGCCTGAGCTTAGGTTACTCTATGGATCTTCACCATCAAGGATCCATCTAGAGGGAGCCTCCTTGAAGCATCGTTCTCTGTGACCCTAGATTGCACAATGACCAAGACCCTCAAAGCTGGCGGTCACCTGCAGCCGGTGTACCTCCTGTACAAAGGAGGCAGTGCCATCAGGATCTTGAAGGCGAATCAAGCCGAGGGCATCCTCGGTGACTAGGAAGGTGTCCATGATGTTCTCCGTGGCTTGATGAGGAAATTCACACGACTGTAGTAACTCAATCTCAATGACGAGCAATGGGAGCACATCCTTCCCGAGGTCGTGGTTACTAAACTCACAGCCCTAGCATGCAAGGCCTGCTGAGATGGCTGCATCACCCACGCCACACTTGAGCTTTGGGTCGACAAACAGTTGAAGTTCATCACATTAGAGGCGCTCTTGATGCTCTGCGCGAAGGCAGAAGCGGAGGAGGCACCAGTGGGGTGTCGGGACTGCAGCATCTACCTAGAGGATGAAACATCTAATCCTATGGCTGGACATGCTGTGGAAATGCCCGCTTGCGGCCACGCATTCCACCGCAAGTGCATCACCAAGTGGTTCAGTCGGAGATCCACCTGCCCAATGTGCCGATGAGATTTGTCTATGTATCTTGACCCAGCAGTGTAGAGATTCCTCTCGCACTTCATCGAAGAGGATTATTGATTAAGCTCATTGTTTTATGTTGTACAAAATAATTATTACGCATCATACTCCTCTATATATATTTGGTCAAAATTCAGAATCTTTGAGTAAATCTCCTATCCGTTGCTCTAACCGCCATGATCTCATCTGCAACTCCACTTGTTTTATTTCCTACCTTCCCAGAGCTTTCCCATTCCCTCTGCAAATCTAAACCGTGAGGAACGTGTGGTTGCCTTCTCGTACATGTGCTCAACACATAAAATACATGACTTCGTGCCAGCAGGCCAGACACCCAAGGCAGCAAAAAAACCAAATAGAAACCAACTGAGAAAACTTCATCCACTATAGCATTTTCACTGTCCGAAGCATTCAAAAATGGCAGGCGGACTTTCTTGCTTGTTCAGTAACATTTCAACACCAATGGCTCTTCTTTTCTGTATTAGATTAAGGCTAGACTTGCTCCTCAATTCAAGGTTCTGGCAAGTTTAACAAAGTTTGACACAGACATGCAAATAACACAACATACTATATTAGCAAGGGTTCATACTACATGAGCTCAACACATACACCACATGACTTCGTGCTATCCCACATATCAAAGCCAGTCATGGCTACTACTAGTAGTAGTATTACTGATACAGGACAATGAATAGTACCTAAAGCAAACAAATTATGCAGTCTCCACTGACGTCAACACTATAGGTAGAGAGCCAATAGGCATCCGCAATAGTGCTGCAAAGCATAAAGATTTCTCTAGAGTCATGGTCTTCAACAACTCTAGTAATGCGTTGTTGCCCAACAACCGCTTGAACAACAGCTTCAACGATTAGGCATCGCACAACTCAGTCATGTACACGACGCCCCCAAGTCACAAGCAACCTATTCTATTTGCCTGGCTCCATACCTAGCTGGCAAAACACATCATTTGTTGTAGAGTACACATCTATGGTATGGTAAGTAGTTTCCATCTGTAAACATTATTTCGGTTAGAACAAATCACAATTGAGGAAAGGGGGAAGCAATGAGGTTAGTAGACACAATAATAAGTTTATACAAATAGTATGGTTTGATATGAAGCATATTACCTTTATCCAGATCCTAAAACCACCAGGGAACGTGATTGGGACAATGCAAATGGGTGAGGGAAGGGGGGAGCAAGTAGATTGATGCAATGCTATAGGACGAGGGAAGGGGATGCTCCTTTCATATAGACCTTGCACGGTTGATAAGAGTGAAGTGAATGCGGTAGGAAAGCTGGACACAAGAAGGAATCGAGAAAAGGAGCTTTTGACCACCATGACACGCTTGAGACTTGAATGCCTGGTGCGGTTGTGATGGGTCTTTTCTGTACTTTTTTACTCCAATCCAAGCAGTCACAATAGTTGAGGGGCAGACTTGTTGCTACAACATTCAAAACTGACAATGCTTTATACTGTGTCCTATGAGATCAAATATACAGCAGCCGGACTTTCTTGCGTTCGTAGTAAAATTCAATAGCTATGTCTCATCCGTTATGCATTAGATCTAAGGCGATACTTGTTGAGATGAACTCCTCGCAGCATGGTTCTTGCAAGTTCAACAAATTTTATCGAAGACTACTAATACATGTTTGGTTCTTGCAAGATCAAAGCCACTCATGACTACTAGTACTACTGATCTGTGTTTGGTTTAATAAACTGAGGCACAAAGCAACCCTTGCATGGTTGCGATGAGTGAATTGAATGCATGAGGAAAGCCTCTGCAGTTATTTCACTCCAAGCATTCACAATAGTCGAGGGGCAGACTGAAGAGTGAAGACGAGTTGCTCTTGCTTCCATAAGCAATTTCTCTTGCTTGGTTTTGCAGAGCAGCAGCTTGCTAGAGATGGCTACATAGTTTCATAGGTCCTGATCATCTGCACTCACTCGAGTGTGGCTGAAGATGTCACTTCAAATCCAACTACCTTACTTGTACTTCATGTATGTGGCCACAGCCGGTGCAGCTGTTCTTTGTAGCACAGCCGATCTGGCAAAAGTTCTAGTCACAGCTCAGCAGCAGAGTAAAATGTCTAGGCTGGTCAAATTTACATGACTTGGACTATGGGGCGTGCATACGATTTACAAGAAATAGGTAACCGTCACATCATCAATATTGTACTTGTCTATATATATTTGGTCAACAGAGTTTAACCCACCTAATACAAAGTTCAACAAAAGTCCATTTACATGGATATTATTACAACAAGATAAACTAAAGAACATCACAATTGTCTCCAGTGAACATTGAAAACACAAATCAGAACATTAGTGTTATGAGATACTAAATGCTAACATCATCTGACCATGCTGCCACTGCTTAGTTGAGAGGAACTGCATGAACTCCACCAATCTCTAGATCATTCGGACGGATTGTAAGACAACGGATACAATGAGAAAATACTTCTGCACCATGGAACTCATAGCGGTATGAAAGCAAAGTCTAGAGATCTGCATTTGAACGAACCACAACCAACACATAGGGTCCTAGATGATCCTCAGTAAGATGGTAGTTTCGATGGCCAAGAACTTGATGAACAACTATAGAAGCAATGTACCACCTACTGTAAAAGTTAGAATGCACTGCAAGCACTACAACCCTTGTTTGTAGGCCATGGCGAACACGAAGCTCGTGGAAGAAATAGCGATACACAGACATGTCCCAAGAATGATCATAGTTATCCATGATCTATGTAAAAAAGAAAACAATATGCAGAAAAAAAACAAAGAACAAAGGTGCCCAGTAGTAGGGAGAGGGCAAAAGCTTTGGGATGGAAATGAAGCAGGAGCTTTGGAGAGCCTTCCTCTCGCCCCTTGTCTCTGTTGTTATATAGTTCGCAGGTCATGGACCACCCCATGACCCACGCGCAAGCCCACAACCCCACATATATGGTGCAAGAGTTGACACGATCTGTATTTTATTTTTTCATCAAAACTATGATCCGACCTGTCAAGATTTTTTTAGTATCGGACTATCTTAGGCCCTGTTTGGATGGACTGCGACTAGTTAGCCATGGCTAAAAAATAGCCAACTAAGAATCAGCCAATTAGTTGTGTTATTAGTCCATACCAGTTTGTATCCTCAACTAATTGTTGGGTTCTATAGATTAGAACTAGTTGTTAGCCCCTGGTAGTCGAGTTCTATGGACTACTTGGATGGCACCTGTATTTCATAGTGATCTAGATCGTCTATATTTTGTAGGGTCGGACTATCTTAGGGTCCAGAACATTACAACATCTATACACCCACGTCCTCTGATCAGAAAGGGCAAACACCGTTAGTATAACCAGTTACCAAATGACCAAAGGACCTAACCTACACAATGCTCAACAAAGTTTAACCGACCTAATACAAAGTTCAACAAAAGTTAACATAGACATGCATGCAAATAAGACTTCACATACGGTCATCCCACAAACCAAGCCTAGTCATAAATTGTACTACTGATATGTCCCATAGATGAAGGGTCGAGGCGAGCGTGCAGGATGTTGTCGTCCACGTTCACCTTCGCTAAGACGGCGTTGGTGACCGGCTCGAGGCTCACGAACAATGGAGACATACTCGAGCGATGGAAAGTACAGCACCGACTGTGACTCCAGTGAGGAGGAGGATGATCTAGAGTACTGGTGAGTCAGCAAATCGCAAGTGCGCTAGCCAGGAGGAGGATGCTTTAATTTTTTTCCTTCTCTAGAAACTCAAAGCACCTTAGAATCCATGACTACTTTTTCTAGGGTGGGAAATCCATAGGGATATCATTTGAATAACCCTTTTAGTTTTTTGGAGGGTTTTCTATCCCTGGGTGTGCCTTCCCCTTCTTCCTAATTATAGCCTTAGTTCAAACAGCCACAGATGCAGTCACACACACACAAAAATCACCAGTTGCAGCGCAATAAGCAACAGCGAGCAAGTTTATTTTTTCTTTTTTTGGTAATTTTTAGGTGTCAAATTCATGGATCTTTTAATTTTATATTATCATCCTCTTTTAGTTTTATGTTTATTTATATTATGAAAAAACCAAAAATACAACAACTAAGGTCGCCTGAAATTTCGGTCTCTGCTGAGCGGACGGGGCGGTCTACCCGCCCAAAAATTTGATTTCACACCACATCGAGTAGTCCCACTAACACACACCAAAAATTAGATGTCTCTCTTTTGCCCTCCACATAGAAAATAGGTTTACCACACCATCGATTTCGGACAAGGGCATTTGTGGTAATGTGATGGCCACATAAAAGCGCAAAGAGTAGCCGTCTTCGCCTCCATCTCCATTCTCTAGCCACACCGTCTCTCATCCAGCTTCAAATCCTAGTCCCATGGCCTCCCTTTCCACTCTCTAGCCACCCCCTCTGCCACCCCGCTCTAGACCCTAGGCATCATTAGAACAATAGCTCAACTCCCTCTCCACTCTCCAGTCGCACCCTCTCTCATACATTTCCGAATCCTAGCCGGAGCTAGATTCCCTTGGATTCATCGATAGTAGGTCAATTAGCTAACGGTGGAAGGACCGCCTCAATGATGGTACAAGCCAAATCCATATCCCCTACCTAGCTCGGCACCTGTCACAACCGACCGGATCTGATCCCTAGCTGGAGCCAGATCTGGTACCCCTTTGTCAATGCCGGTTGCACCAGCTCTGCGACCGTGATGACAGGATGGTGGTACCGATGAGAAAGCAAAGCCAGGGAACATGGAGGAATAGGTACCCAAATTCCATTTGTGATGTATGCTCTACTATAGTGGTTGAACCAAGGATATGTACATAGCAATGGGGTTACATATTTCCTATAGTTGAGTATATCTGACATGTGCTTTATTGGATTAATGACTTCTGTATAAGCTATAGTTACTAGTTAGGAGCTTATTTGCATACTCTTGCTCTGCTGTGCTGACATTCCATAGAAGCTTTAGTTAATAAATGCCTTTGTAATCTAGATGAACAACAACTAACTACTTATGAACGAGCACGGGATGCACAAATCGCAAGGAATCATAGAAAGATGGAAGAACTTGGAATATGACATGTGGGCCCAAATCTTGTGTCTCCAAAGGCAAAAAAGTCAAGCACAAAGGGTATACATGGTGAAGATTTGGAATAAATACCTAAACTAGGGGAGGTAGTTGAGGGATTTGATGATACAAATGAAACAGATTTAGATTTAGAAGATGAGCCAGTGTCCCTATCAATTGATGAGGTGCTTGTTCTATCTTGTATTTAGTTTAGAGGGGGGAGTGGGGGGTAGGTACCCATGCAACGCTTTACTGTTTAGATATCAATGGAATTTGTACATGCTTGCTACTTAAGTTTGTATCTCTAATTTCAGTGTCTGGGTCAAAGAAGCCATAGAGGAGGCTCTGCCAGTAGGACAAAAGGTAGTGCTGCCATGAGTCCTAGGTGAAGGCTCTCCAAACGACTAAGGTCAACACCACCAGAAGAGGTTGTTCATGGATTTTGTACTCAGAGGTCTTTCGCTGGCAAAAGGGTGGAGGTAGCAGCAGTTGGTGAACTTAATTCTCCATCACGACCGACACCCATACCCCAGGATCAATTCCAAGTTCATCAATTGACTAGAGACATTGGTCGGGATGGCACCATACCTAGCCCTGAGAGAGACTCCTCACGGCCAGAATATGATATCCCTACTGAAGAGGAGCCCTCTCAGCAAACTCTCGTCTCCCCCCACCCATAGAACAACGAAAGTTGCCTAGGTGGTATTACCTTATAGATGTCTATCAATCAATTTGCACTAGCTATTTGATACCAATGTAACTTTTCTAACAATCTAAATGTATGAAAACCGTGTAGTACCATTGCTGGGAAGAGCGAGGAATCCGAGGCCTCAAACTCATGGAATTATGCTTGACAAAATGAGCAAATTACTAGGAGGAGTGAGGATGCACATCTCTGTTGCCGAAGGGAACAGAAGGCCACATGATCCAGTGCAAGCTGCCAAGTGTGCCTCAAAGGCGGGTGTAGTAGTCAGGAAGTACCAATTTTGATGCATTGGAAAGAATACAATTGGGAGAAGCCCGACGTCGTCTATTGCACAAGATTTGTGGGAAGGCTAAATATATGTATGGGTATCCCCTCTTGACATTCAACTCTTGTCGGGGTTGTAACCCTGAGGAGTCTCAAGGCACTGATTAGTTAGCAGGCCATGCGGCCTGCAACATAACAATCAGCAAGGGCCCAAACGGCCAGGCAGGAGCTGAGCAAAGTGGGCTAGGCGCCAAGGATGGGGTCATCCCTGTCCCCTTCCACCCGCCTTAGCACACAATGCTCGCAAGACGCACGACCTCTCCCTGTCATGACCCCCGGGAGGGATGGAGGGAGGTCAAGCATGGCTAGGCATGCCTGTTCTGATAAGAGCAAGCATGCCACACTGACCCTGCCAGGACCGAGGGGACAGCAGTTACCTCGGCCTAGTCAGACGCCATCCTTGTGCCATACCGCACCAATGAGACAACACCACACCATGGTGGCAACGAGTACAACAACCACCATCCCAATATGGACCGATTAGATGCTCATATGATCCCACCCACTATGGGATGGGGATCCATGACAAGGGGCCCAACAAAAAGGCCATCTAGACTGGCAGAGTGCCCCAACCCTAATGATCAGGGTCATCGCCCTAAGCCCCACAAAGCGACCAAGCGATCGATGACCTAGCATAGCTACCAACTTTGGGTACAATGCCCTTGGGACTAGGAGACGATGACGAAGGCCATGACGGATGCCTGATGAACTGATGAACCACCAACGAGGCTATAGTGCCGCCACGGTTGGCACGGTAGCACCACATCACACCCTGTCACAACGTGGCCAGAAGACCATGATGATAGCCATGACCAGACATGCACCAGAAGATGGCATAGCTTGCAAGCCAAGTTAGCTAGGCCCTCCCTCAGGCTCTCAACCCCTCGGTCAAGAGAACCACCTCTTTGTACAAGCCCTGGCCTCAAACTCTATATAAGAACCACCAGGGCAAGACAATTCTGAATCCTCTACCATTCCATTCATTCACCATAGTAGCAGGGCTCCTAGAGCTTCTCTTCGGGCAGCCCTTTGCCTAGCATAGGTCCTTTCACCTCTTTCACCATTCTTGCAACCCCCATTGTAAGAACTTCAGAGCATTCAAGCGAGGAACATGCACTCGATCATCTCTGAGACTAGACATAGGGTTTGGCCTAAACTAGTATAAATCCTTGTTTTTATTAGATGCTACCATCATCTTCCTAGAGTTGTGTGGCAATCATATAAATTTACTAGTCTGGTTTATGAAACACCGATAGTTGGCATGCCAGGCAAGGGACAGTCGCGCACTCTTGTTTGTTGAGAAGGAAGCGATGGTTCCTTGCACTGCTATTGGATTCAATGGTGGAATGGCCCACGACGGCCACATCCACCGCAAAAACTATGAGTTCATCAGCATCAAAGGGCCAGCACCCTAGTCCGCCTGCAGCTACAAGCCAAACCTCTGCCATGGAGATTCATGGCATGTAGCAATAGCGAACACACTCTCAGAACTGCCTTCGGTGGCAGCATCCTAGAGTTCACCTACCTAGAAGGGCTAGTACCCTCGCTCACCGCCAGCCATGGCTAGGCCTCCTATTTGGGGAACCAAAGGTCCATGGCTCACAATAAGCTCACCAGGGAATGGCATCAATCGGCCTCATCCTTTTGGGGATCCACTATTAACACTGGATTTTGGTCGACTTTGGAGGATGACAGGTGGACCCGCATGCGGGAAGAAGGATATTCGGCAAACAAAATGAGCGGTTGGCTAAATGCTTGTGCAGTCGGTTACTTCAGAAGGTGGTGACTCCATTCGGGAAAGCAGAAGATGGCAGGCAAAGACGATCAAAAAGATGAAAGTTGTAATAATAAAGGACTTTGAGAGTTTAGGGCAAGGAATCATAGTTTCC